>NC_090327.1:132037375-132214875 GCF_035084215.1 Heptranchias perlo | reverse complement strand
TTCACACAGAGGTTTCCAGGTAGTTCTCACAGAGGTTTCCAGGTAATTCACACAGAGGATTCCAGGTAGTTCTCACAGAGGTTTCCAGGTAATTCACACAGAGGTTTCCAGGTAATTCACACAGAGGTTTCCAGATAGTTTAGGTGCTCACATCTGTTCTCCATGGGTTTTACACCAATACCTGTAGCAATGAGAATGCAAATGAGCAGACTGAAGAAACCGCCGTGGAACTCCCTCTAGAGACCACCGGCGAGTGCAGATTTATTTAAAGGGGCATCAGCGGTGTAACTCTTTTGGCCGAAATTCCAGGTCTGTGGTTTTTTATTCTCTCCAATTTTGTTCCTTCCTCCCTTCTCCGCAACCCATTGACTCCCTCATTGGTTTATTGTTCCTTCGGTTCCAGAATCCCCCTGGTACCTGTGAGAGCTGGCAAGATATTGGACTATGGAGGACACCACCTGTACGCCCAACCCTGTCCCCATCAGGTAGCCACACACCTATGGGTCACTTTATGATAATCAGGAGTGGGAACCCTGGCTGTCGTTTCCTAACCCGGGGTGATGCGACTGAATATAACACCCCTACAGCTGAATGAAATCAGCTAACTCAGCACAGACCTAGCTTTAAACTGAACCCTTCCTGGCTTGTTTGCCTGAGAGACTGAGGCATTGAGTGGTCATTATCACATTGCTGTTTGTGGGACCTTGCTGTACGCAAATTGCAGTGACTACACTTCGAAAGTACTTCATTGTAAAGTGCTTTGGGACTCCCTGAGGTTGTGAAAAGGCGCTATATAAATACAAGTCTTTCTTTTCTTTCCTGGTTGAACAAGCAATGGGAAGCTTAATAATGCACCTGGCTGGCAAGCTGAACAGTTTTAGCCTGTGAAATTCAAGCAGTACCCCTGTGCACACTTAGAGGTCCCTAAGGCTTGGCTCATTCCAACCTGTACCTAAACCCTGTGGATTTACAGAAATGGAATGCGCTCTTACAGGAAAAGAGTGCGATTTCCATATCAGGCAAACTGAAAATCGACTTGGATTGCTCAGCAGTTTGGGTTCGGAGACTTTGACGCACGGTGCTGGGTTTCCACACACATCAGACACCTGCTTCACTTACAGCGCAGAGCTGCTTTGATAAACAGAAGCTTCTCTATACGTTTGAGGTTTGGTCCTCTGACTGGCAAACCCATACTGTTCGTATGGCAGTTCAACTTCACCAACACCAGACCCCATTTATAGTACTGCGTTCAGTTCTGGGCACCATATCTCAGGAAGGATATATTGGCCTTGGAGGGGGTGCAGAATGATACCTTGGCTAAAAGGGTTAAATTATGAGGACTAGTTGCATCGACTAGGTTTGTATTCCCTTGTGTATAACAGATTAAGAGGTGATGTAATTGGGGTGTTTAAGGCGATTAAAGGATTTGATAGGGTAGATAGAAACCATTTCCTCTGGTGGGGGAGTCCAGAACAAGGGGGGCATAACCTTAAAATTAGAGCTAGGCCTTTCAGGGGTGATGTCCGGAAGCACTTCTTCACACACAGGGTGGTGATAATTTGGAACTCCCTCCCCCAAAAAGCTGTTGAGACTAGGGGCCAATTGAAAATTTCAAAACTGAGATTGATAGATTTTTGTTCAGCAAGGATACCAAGGCAGGTAAGATACAGATCAACCATGATCTATTTGAATAGTGGAACAGGCTCGAAGGGCTAAAGGGCCTACTCCTCTTCCTAGGTTCTTATATTGGGCGTTATCGGATCTGCCGCCAGTTACACACCCCGCTCGATTTTCCTTAAAAGCAAATTGGGCGGGTTGTATAAGGGCTAGCTGATCCGATATCATCTGTTATATGCCTCTGTTGAAGTTGAAAATTCCAGTGATGGTTCCCCTCAGGCTGACTATTTCCAGCCTGGCCCAACTCCTCTCACTCCTATAGCGAGCACTTTCCAATTTTCTTCCCTCTTGAAAATATTGCTTCCTCCCCGGGGCAGTTTCATGGGGTGTCGGTTGCCCTTTGGTGTCTCGTCTCAGTGGCTTTGCTTTGTGCGAGAGTCTAAGCAGTGGGCGTTAGTAGGTCATTCAAACACACTCACTCTGTCTTCAGCTGATGTTCACACATGCACACTCCCCAGCAGCGGACATTGGATAGTGATCAGAAGAAGGAACTTGGACTGAGCTTCACTTCTCTAGCCCAGTGACACTGAAGTCAATTATTGCAGCCCAGTGGTATCATGGCTCAGATTAGCCATCTCTTCCTTGTTAGAGAAGCCGCAACACATAATTTATGAAAGTGAAATCAAAAATTGCTTCTGAGTTCTGGAACCTCACCAACAAAAGCGCTTTGCCTCATTTGGGTTCTGGACAATCATGTTATTTGGTAATGGCAAACAGGAGCTGAATCATGCATTCATCTGGCTTCCATTTATTGCTGCAAATGGAGGATAAGTAGATAACTTAAAACTTTATGTAAGCAAAAACTTTGGTTTCTATTACAGATTATGTCAGAATAAGTAATACAACATGTTATAGACCAGTTATACTGTACAGTTTGTACTGAAACAAAACAGTTTCCAGTTTTGAATCAGTGTAATGTAATTTGGCTATGAAGCAAACCTGAATTGAATTTAGGAAAGCGTGCGGTGTAGGAGAACACCTTGAGGAGTTTGGCTTTCTCTGTTTAATGTTAGTCGAGAGTCAACTGCCCCGTTGGCTTTTTTAACAGCAGTATAAATTGAGCCTACCATCTCTGCTTCCTTCTAAGCCAGTATTGGCCTCAGACCAGTACCTTGAGTATAATTGCGCCCTTACATACTGTGCAATATTCTTTTGAAATTGCTTGCGAGTTTACTAGTGAATCCTTTGATTGCTGCACAATTACATTGTTATCCATGGTAATTGTATCACTCAGTTTCTGTAAAAGCCCAGAAAATGAACATCCAAAGTTCGTTATTCTTTTCAAAGTTCTTTAGTCTGACACATCACGGACTTTTTGCTCTGCTGCTGAAGAAGTTTACAAAGGTCATCACAATTTTTTTTTGGTTTGCAAAGCAGAAATTGCTATTTTACAAACAATCGGGTCAATGTGGATTGATAGCAGGAATGTGTGAGGTGATCTTTGGAGCAGAGATTTTTCGTAATATATACCTTCAGTTATCAAACAGTCAGCTCGAGTTTTATATGAACATGATGCTTTGGAATTTTTCAAGTAAAGACATGGTGGGCTTGTGCTTCTACCGCTCTCTTTGACTGGACTACACTGATACTATTGCTGTGATAATGCTTTCTTCTGTCATACTATTCTGGTTGGACTGAGTTATTAGTCATGTGGAATTTACCCTGAGGTGCTCGACTGCAATGAGAGTTAAGAACTTCAGGTTAAATTCCACATGACTAAAAATGGTGGAATGATACTGCCACCTATTGTCCCACCTTCAAAATGACTTGTACAGTGAATTTAAGTAATCCTGAAGATCAATAATATGCACATTGAAGAAATAAAATACACAGGATGTGGTAATCTCCTAGAGCATACAGTGAAATAAACTCCAGTAACATTTAGTGCAGCATCGTTTCAGTTTAAACCATGAGACACAAGATAGCTAAGTAAGTACTTGTTTTATTTCAAAAAGATATTTTGAGGTGACCTAATTGAAGATGTCAAGATGATAAAGGGAATTGGCAAAATAAATCAAAGCAAGCTGCTCACTATAGTGAAGGATTAGAATACCAAGGGGCACAATTTATCTCTGTGAGGTGATTGCAGAAGTTTTTATGACATTTTACTCAGTCAGAAATGAAATAAAAACTTCTCACATTATTCTACCTGCATTTAGTAAATTAAATAAACTTGTTGGCGTAATGTTCCAAGACCAGCAGCACATCTGGCGGTTCAGATGATAATAAACTACTTCCGCTTCACTCTTGGGGCTTATGGTGCCATCTTGAACCTTTCAATGTGATCGCTGCATGAAAGGATCTCACTGATGTCAGCTACAATCTTACCAATCTTATTCTTTTTCACTTTCTTTATACTTCGTGGTAACCAGTTCTGTAACCGCCACCCCCACCCCCTTCCCCTCCTGACTAGGTAGAAACCAGGCGGAGGGGGACACTTAAAATGGAATAGGGGTTTTACCCACTGATTTCCCGCCCCCATCTGACCGCCTGCAATTTTAACTTGCAGGTGGCAAAGACACCCGTCCCAAGTTGGCGATGTCATCTTTAAATATGCAGATCAGGCTCCGATTACATAATTGAGGCCCGATCTGCTATTTTAACAGGAGGCCTGAGTGGGTAGCAGTGATGGCTTCCCCGCCAGGCGAAACCCGTTGGAAGCTGCACTGAGGTGCCAGAAGAGAGCCAGTAAGGTGAGCTTTTATTATTTTTTTTAAGTTTCCTCATGCAGTGCTCCTCTTGGGCCTCCCTTACCCCGGGCTTCCACCATCCCCTCCCCCCACCCCACTCTTGATCATCCCCGCCATTTATGTGACTGCCGGGGATCATTCCTTTGTGTCCCTGGTAGCCTTCTGCCGCCCGAATTTTCCTTCCCGCCTGCTGGCCAGGCAGTGACTCCTGCCAGATTCAGGCGGGAGTCATGGCCCGGATATGGAACCCGGGAGTTAAAATCTCTCTGGGCCTCGACATGCGAGCTTGTTGCCTGCCCAGGCCCCTCGGAAGGAACAATCCCGCCTTGCCATAAAATCGGGGCCATTGTGTTTATAAAGCTCAGCGAGGTGATAAGTCACCAAAGAAAACTGCGGCATACCCTGGCAAGTAGTTAAAGTGGGTCAGAACACTCCACAATGGTGCTCTGACTCTTAGGGGCTGGAATTCATCGATCCTGCTCTACTGCTGCAAGTGCTGTGGAACGCAAATCCCACGCTGGCAGAGACCTGCACTCTTGACCCCTGCCAGAGTATCTGCGGACGAGACGGGAGTCACATAGGAACATAGGAATTGCTAGACAGAAAGAGACCAAGGTCCATCTAGATCGCCTTGTACTAACCTGGTAGTCGCATGATACAACGATAATGGAGTGGTTGACTAATCATAGCAATCAATCTCTATCAATTCGTCTATAGCATGAGGAAAACCCCAGTGGTGGAGAGCTTTGGGAACCAGAGATCCCAAGTTACCTTTTGTTTCTCAAGTGTGCTACCCATTCCACATCATGTCTCAAATTATTCTTGTACTGTATCCCAAAAATTTTATTTTCTGAAAGAAATCTGTCTAATTTGCATTTGAATGAATCAATACTAACTGCTTCCACCGTCTCCAGGGAGCCTGTTCCATAGATTGACCACTCACTCACTGAAATTTATTTAAATAAATTGGGGCGGGTGCCTGTGCCAGGGTGGCTGTATCTTGGGCACTTTCTAGAAGGGAATGTCGGGCGTGAGATGCGGCGAGAGGCCGGCATGACCGGCTGAAAATTGCCAGAATGGTGGCAATCAACCCCTTTAATAAGCGTTGATTTCCATCGATGCGGCTTGCAGTATTCTGCAGCCCTTGGTGAGTCCCAGTGAGCTGAGTGCCAATTATTTGTTGGCTTCGAGGTCACTCAGCACAAAGGAGGAGGGAGCCTTAGAAAATCTGATGCCCCCAACCTCCTTTGACACATCAAGCCATCTATGGGGCAGAGGAACTGCTGCCTGCCCCAAGCCCCCAGCAGGAGCTCTCTTTTGTTGCTCTTCAGAGTGATGATGCCACCCATTTTCCACCCCTCATTGGAACTCATCTTCTGCCCCTTTTACCCCAGAAGTATGCCCTGCGCCCTATGGAAATTCAGTGCCTGAAGTCTCCAGTCTCTCTCTCTCGGTGCTGCTCGGCTTTCAAGGTTCCATTCTAATGGAGACTGAACTTACCCATACTGCTCAGGGTAAGTAAAACTACTCCATCAACTCTAGTAATATAAAGCAGGTCACTCTTGTTAAGGGTACGGATAAACTCAGCCCCCATTAGCTCAATGTGAGCCCTCACAAATGTGATCTCAGTAGAATGGCTCCCTTTAGAGACTACTGGTACAGCATCTCTTCATGCGGAGGGAACCCAGCATTAAAACAAGGGGAACATCTCTGACCAGGTAGCAGATTTTAATTCATTCTCTCACATTTCTTAAAGGGGGTAGAATATTTTATTTTGAAAGTACTCCATGCTACACTTGCCCCCTTGTGAGTTTATAGAAAACAATTTTTAAAATTTGCTTTCATAGTCAGCTAACCGGAACAGACGGTCATATATCCTGCTGTTCACTAGTTGGAATCTCACCGATAAATAGAGAATGGTCACTTTTGATGGTTTCTATGCGGTATATATCAAGCACAAAGCATGTCTCATACAGGCCAACTATTACTTTGCCACTTATCCAGTTTGTTAGGGATTCGAACGACTCTTGTGTGATTTGTCTCCTTTTGTCGGGTTTTAAAAGTACAGGGATGAAGAAACGAAATAGAAAGGAAAAAGTCCAACTGCAGGAAAGCTGAAATAACAACAGAAAATGCTGAAAACACACAACAGGCCAATCATCATCTGAAAGGAGAAAGGACAGGTTAACATCTTGGGTAGGAATGATAACAGCACAAGCCTTGTGCAGCAGGTCTCCACTAGTTTTCATGCAGTGAAACAGAACTAAGGAGGTAGAACGCTTCATGGGTTAACAATTCATGTCGGGTGTTCCACCAGAGAAAGAAATGGTTATCGCTGTGAATAAAAGAGGGCAGAACAACATAGAAAAGGGATTAGATAACAAATAATTAAAACATTGATACTCATGGGTATTGACAGTTGTCTCAGTTGTGGAATGTGAGATAAACCTTTATGAAGCATTCTACTCTGTTGTCTAAACAGTGCACCCATATGTGGAAATAAGTGACCACTGAATGAATAGACATGTATTGAGAATTAAGCAACAATAAGGGATATCTTTTTATATTGGTATGACAACAAGAATGTTATCTTCTCACAGATCTGACTTTCTTCTAATAAGATAATCCTCCCAGTGAATCATTTTTCTGACGCCCCCGCAGTGAAAACTTGCTCTCCCATTGATGCTAGCATCCTTGCATCGTGGTTCAGTCTTGAAGCTATCAGCCATCAGCACAGGTATGCCCACAGCAGGTCCCCACTGGTCTTTACACAGTGAAGCAGAACTCAAACAAAAGCAAAATACTGCGTTTGCTGGAAATCTGAAATAAAAACAGAAAATGCTGGCAAACACTCAGCAGATCAGGCAGCCTCTGTGGAGAGAGACATGGAGTTAACATTTCAGGTTAATGGCCTGATGAAGATCTCAGTCCCAGCAGGCACAACCTTTTGGGAGAGAGAATTCCAGATTTCTACTACTCTTTGTGTGAAAAAGTGCCTCCTGATTTCCCTCCTAAATGACCTAGCTCTAATTTTAAGATTATGTACCCTCGTTCTTGATTCCCCCATCAGAGGAAGTAGTTTCTCTGTATCTGCCCTATCAAATCCTTCTAACATTTTAAACCCCTCGGTCAGGTCACCCCTCACTCTTCTATACTCAAGGGAATACAAACCAAGGTTATGCAACCATCACTGAATCCCCCACTATCAACATCCTGGGGGTCACCATTGACCAGAAACTTAACTGGACCAGCCATATAAATACTGTGGCTACAAGAGCAGGACAGAGGCTGGGTATTCTGTGGCGAGTGACTCACCTCCTGACTCCTCAAAGACTTTCCACCATCGACAAGGCACAAGTCAGGTGTGTGATGGAATACTCTCCAATTGCCTGGATGAGTGCAGCTCCAACAACATTCAAGAAGCTCAACACCATCCAAGAAAAAGCAGCCCGCTTGATTGGCACCCTATCCACCACCCTAAACATTCACTCCCTTCACCACTGGCACACTGTGGCTGCAGTGTGTACCATCCACAGGATGCATTGCAGCAACTCGCCAAGGCTTCTTCGACAGCACCTCCCAAACCCGCGACCTCTACCACCTAGAAGGACAAGAGCAGCAGGCACATGGGAACAACACAACCTGCACGTTCCCCTCCAAGTCACACACCATCCCGACTTGGAAATATATCGCCGTTCCTTCATTGTCGCTGGGTCAAAATCCTGGAACTCCCTTCCTAAGAGCACTGTGGGAGAACCTTCACCACAAGGACTGCAGCGGTTCAAGAAGGCGGCTCACCACCACCTTCTCAAGGGCAATTAGGGATGGGCAATAAATGCCGGCCTCGCCAGCGACGCCCACATCCCATGAACGAATAAAAAAAAACCTGTCCTCATAATTTAACCCTCTAAGCCCTAGTATCATTCTGGTGAATCTGCGCTGCACCCCCTCCAAGGCCAATATATCCTAAAACGGAATGCAGTACTCCAGATGGGGTGTGACCAAGGCTGTGTACAACTGAAGCATCACTTCCTCCCATTTGTAATCCAGCCCCCTTGAGATAACACTCCATTAGTCTCTTTGATTGCTTTTTGCACCTGTCCACTAGCTTTAAATGGCTTGTGTACTTGCACCCCCAAAATCTCTGCACTCTGCAGTTCCTAGTTACTCGCCATTTAGAAAATACTCCGATTTGTCTTTCTTGAAGGCAAAGTGGGTGACCTCACACTTTCCCACATTGAACTCCATCGGCCACAGTTTTGCCCACTCACTTAATCTATCAATGTCCCTTTGCAACTTCCTGCTCCCATCTACACTACTGTGCCTCCTAATTTTATGTCATCAGCAACCTTGGATACCGGGAGAGGTTTGTTGGCGGGGGGGGGGGGTGGGGGGGTGGTTAAAATACCGGAATCGCATAACCCGACCCCAACCCCCCATATTCCCAACCACCATAATATTTACGGCAGCGGTTCAGGCCCTGGACGAGGCTCCAGCTAAAAGCAGGCGGGGCCTACTTAAGATTCAGAAATCACGCCCCGATGATATAATCCGCATGGCAATGTATTTTTAACCTCACCACAGGGGGAGTCCTGTGCTCTCTGTTACCCGGCAGCAGAAACGTGGCGGAGGAGCCGACTGGCCAGAAGAGGCCAAAAGTTTTACAACTTTGCCTGTCTTTAAGCTCCTTGTGGGCCAGGAGGAGCAAGAGTGCAGCCCCCCAGGCCTCACAAAGAAGTTTTTAGCCTTCCCAGCCCCGGCCTTCAGCCGATCGTGCCCAGACCTCCTCCTCTCCCGATTGGGATTGTGCCCAGACCTCCCCCACTCCCGATCGGAATTGTGTCCAGACCTCCCCCCCTCCCGATCAGGATCATGCCCAGACCTCCCTCCCTCCCGATCGGGATCATATCCAGACTAAACCCCCTCCCGATCGGAATTGTGTCCAGACCTCCCCCCCTCCCGATCAGGATCATGCCCAGACCTCCCTCCCTCCCAATCGGGATCGTGCCCAGACCTTCCCCCCCGCCCCCGCCCCCCCCCCCGATCGCGATTGTGCCCAGATCCCTCCCCGCTAAATCAGGATCATGCCCAGACCTCGCCCCATCCCGATCGGGATCATATCCAGACTAAACCACCTCCCGATTGGGATCGTGCCCAAGCCTCCCCCCTCCTGATCAGGATCACGCCCAGACCTCCCCCCGTCCCGATCAGGATCGTGCCCAGACCACCAACCTCCTGATCGTAAGCATGCCCAGACCAACCTCCTCCAGATAGGGATCGTGCCCAGAGCCATTCCTCCTCCTCCTCTGACTATCAAGGACCGTTCCCACGGGTCCCCGGCTGTGGCCTCCTGCCGCTAATGTACCACCCCCACCTATCGGCTACACTGTTAATCTGGCGGGCCGTCGGGCGGGAGTCTGCACATATGTATTTAAATGAGGCCCTGCCATTAAGATTGGCCTTGCCGGGTTCTTCTCCCGCTACCGGGCTCCCCTGCACCCTCCTCACCCTCCTGTTAATATCGGGGCCTCTATTTCTTTATCGAATCATTAATAAATATGGTGAAAAGTTGAGGCCCCAGAACAGATCCCTGGGGAACATGACTAGTCACATCCTGCAAATCTGCGTACATTCCACTTTATCCCCACCTCGCAAACAATTTCCAACCCAAGTCAAAAGGCTACATCCAATCCCAAGTGCTTTCATTTTTGCAAACAATCTTTTGTGTGGAACCTTATTGAATGCCTTCTGGTAGTCCATATTGATAACATCCATTGACATTACTTTATCTATCTTAGTGACCTCCTCAAAAGATTCAGCTAGATTAGTCAGACATGTCACCTTTAACAAAGCCACGCTGACTCGCTCGGACCAGCTCATGTTTGTTCAAGTGCTCATTCACTATATCCTTAATGACAGATTCTAGTAGCTTTCCCACAACTGACATTAAATCACAGCTAATCGCAACTACCTTTTATAACTTATAACTTTATAACTTTTAGAACTTTAGGGCCTAGAAATTTGATCGCGCCCAAAAACAGGTGCGCAGAGGACTGGATGCCCGCTGCACGAGCCTGTTCACGTGGGCGCAGGGACAACGTGAAATTCGTGCAGGGACCTCATTATAATCAGTCAGATGTGCAGCCAGCGCCACCTGCACTGCTTATTGGCTGATTGCCTGTTTGTGGGAAGGGGGGGTGGGGGGGCGGGAAATTGGGCTTCACTGATTCCACTTAAAATTAGCCAGCACCTCTTAAAGGGGTGGTGCACTGTGGCTGCAGATAGCAGGAAAACTTCAGAAGTGGAAAAATGGCTACAAGACATCCATCCGTCCCTCCATTCCTCCGTCCATATGTCCATACATCCATACGTACATACACACATCCATTCACCCATCCAATACATCCATTCATCCATCGATCCATACATATATACATACATCGATACATACATACATCCATCCATCCAGCCATCCATTCATACATACATACATACATATATACAGCCATACATACATACATCCGTACATACATACATACATACAGCCATACATACATACATACATACATACATACATCAATACATACATACATGCATAAATAAATACATATGTCCATACATACATCAATATATCCATTCATACATACATATACAGCCATACATCCATACATATATCCATACATATTTCCCCTGATTGCCCAGTGCATTGGGCCAGAGTTGTGAGCTACAACCTGTTAGGGGGCCCCATATAATTAAACTGTGTTTGAGTCAAACAAAACCATGATTAAACACCATGTCCAACTCTCAAACTATTTTGTGTTTCTTGAAATCCTTGGAACATGCCCTTTCCACCTCCTTCACTTCTGCCTCTCCATAATAGGAAGAAAATTAGCAGGAAAAGTTACAACCAAAATCATGGGTTATGAGGCGAAATGTTCATATTTTCTCTGTATAATTTCTTATATTAAACAACCATTTTCAACATGCTTTTCCAGTTAACCACTGACCTGCATTTACCACCTGCAGAAGTATTACTAGAGTCATTAAAAACCTCAAGTACCTTGTGAGGAGTTGAATTCTGTGGGATGGTAAGGCATTTTTCATGGTAAATGTGTGCAGATAGCAGATTTTACTGAGAAATGTAATTATGATATTCTTCACATTCTGCATGTTAATATACTGCCAAGTTAAGCCACCTAATGTTAAATTAAATTAAATTATGCTAATTTACTACATTAATAACCATAAATGAGCCACTTAACCTTTGCTAATGAGTATAGCAAACAGATGGAAAAGTACAGGAAAGGGTTCTAAACCCAGAGTTACATAAATAAGTGCCATGCTTCATGGAGAAAGAAGTGCACTTATTAATTTAGATATAAAAAGCTATTTTATTAAAATAAATTATCTGAAGCTCTCCATAAACCACGAAAACCTTGTGGTAGCTGAAGTGGCTGAGCTAAGGTAACCCAAAAAATAGACACAGAGGAATACAAAGAGAAAGTATGAACAAATTTAATAGAACAACTTACTTTGTATAGCGCCTTTAATGTAACAAATATCCTAAAGCATTGGGGAGCACATGAACCTTTTAAGTGATAGCAACTGAAATGACTTGTGCAAATAAAATGCTTAAAGTGGAGGGAACTGGTTGGCACATTGGAATAAACACATTAAAGATCATTTTCAGCTTTGTCACCCGGGCACTAACCTGGCAGAGCGGATCGTCCGCCCTCGTAGAATCCGTTGGTTTTCAGCCCGTTGAAATCTGCCAGGTTACCACACAGGCAGCAAAGTGAAATATTGCCCCCATTGTCCTTTCACCTCTAGAAAACTAGGTTTGCAAGCGGCAAACTGATGGTTGGAAAATCTCCTTTCTCTGTTGGCTACAAGGATCCTATGTGAAATGAGTGTGGGTGACCTCAACCCTCAGTTCCTCATGGGCGTTGGACCAAATCTGTCCATAAATCGGCAATTTATGTGACTTGAACAAGTAAGATACTCATGCTAAAGGGGGAAGGGTGTCACAGTGAACAACCTGTTCTTTCACCTATGCAACCTGGCTCTGACTGTTTTCTGATGCACAGAGTAACTCTACCTGGCGCCTTACGCATGGGAAACTACATCTTCTGTAATGGATTTTCAGGTTAAAAACATTTAGGCAGGAGGACGAACTGCATCAGAATTACTGCGGTTGTTCAGTATGTGTCAGCAACATCACCAGCTAGACAGCAGGAATTGATTTTTCTGACATGATCTTGGGGTCGGCTGGTCTAGCCTGGGAATGGGTAACAGTGGCTTCGGAATTGGAAAGTCAAGTTAATCAGTGGGAGGTAGATGCGACCTCCAGGAGGCAAATAAAGTGGACAGGATTGCTATGCAAAACAGTGCATAAGGAATATATTTGAACTTTGAATAGGGCTTTTCCTAGTTGCTTATAGTGTTTACTAATACAATTGGCACAGTATAGCGTTATCCAATGGAAGGCTTCCTCAGATTCATATCAAAGCCCTTGTGTAATCAGGTTGCACCAGTGATTGATGTTTCATGAACTGGCAGAGTCATTTGCACTTACCTTGTATAAATATATGTTTGCATTCAGGTTAAATAAAAAAGGAAACACAGAACCCTTGTGTGTATAGAATGCTCAAAATAACACTTTGACACGTTTGGGTATTTGACATTTTGCTGCTTCCAAAATATAAAAAGTCCAACGCTGACTTGGAATAATATTCTGAATGGCTTTCATCAGAGGCAATCAATTGAACAGAGCAAGAGGTGAAAGGTTAATTATTCCCAAACAGCTGACCTTGCATTCATGCCTGTTAACCCTGAACTGAGTGAAAGATGGAAAATCAAGCAAAACAAGTGACCATAGTATGAACTACCCTTCAATAACAAACTCGAACATAATGTGAAGAATTGTGCTGACACTCACATACTGAAAGAAAGAAAAAGAAAAAACTTGCATTTATATAGCGCCTTTCACGACCTCAGGACGTCCCAAAGCGCTTTACAGCCAATGAAGTATTTTTGAAGTGTAGTCACTGTTGTAATGTAGGAAACGCAGCAGTCAATTTGTGCACAGCAAGGTCCCACAAACAGCAATGTGATAATGACCAGATAATCTGTTTTTAGTGATGTTGATTGAGAGATAAATATTGGCCAGGATACTGGGGAGAACTCCCCTGCTCTTCTTCAAATAGTGCAATGGGATCTTTTACGTCCACCTGACAGATCAAAATACCAACACGGGGCAATTTTCACCATCATCACCCAGGTGATAAAATGATGGAGCAGATCACCCGCTCATTGCAGAACCCGCCCGATTCTCATCCCATTAATTTCTACAATCCCATTGAGTTCTACAACGGGCAGGTGAACCATTCCACTAGATGGCCACCCAGGCAGTGAAGGTGAACATTACCCCAACAATCAATACCATCATTGGCTTTCCAAGAATGTGACAGTAACAAACTCAAAAAGGTTTGTAGAACTTGAGGACCGAGCAGTTCCCTTCCCAAGGACTATTGAATTTTTACCTGTCTCTGGGTAATACGCATTCGATGAGTGACATCCAGGTCAAGTCATAACTTTGATGGCTGTTTTTTCTCTGCATCTACAGAGTGGTGGGAAGCCTCAAAATTCCCAGTGGATGAGCACCAAACATGGACTAGTCATTTGAGGAAAGGATCGAAGTAGTGGACAAGCACTTCTTCATAGGGAGGAAGAGAGGAATTTCAGGCCCTTGGACTTTAGCAAAACCTTTGATAAAGTAGCACATAGGAAATTACTTTACAAAGTAGAAAAGCTTGGAATAAGAAGGAAGCTTTTGAATGAATAACTAACTGGTTGAGTCAGGAGATGCAAATTGTAGCTGTTAAGAGAGCAGTGGATCATATCAGTAGGAGGATTAAGGAGGCCACTTATTCCTTGGAAACTAAATGGGGTAGGGGAGCAGAGAGCTGACAATACAGATGTATAAATCATTAAAATTAACAACACAAGTTGATAAGGGCATAAAGAATGCAAAAGAGTACTGGGGTTCATTTCTAGAAGTAATCATGGTGTCATGGTGCTTGCTTGATTGATTTAGGTAGTTGGAGAGTAATTTCCCAGAGTTTTTCCTGAGTTTGGATGTGACTGTTACGACCAAATATCAGAAGCATATTTTTGAGTATTGAAAGTAGTAGGACTCCCATATACAAGGGATATGTGTGTACAATTTTTCACACATACGCAGTGTAAAAGCTGGGTTGGGCACAGCCACAACCTGTTGAGCTATAAAGGCACATACATAGAAATTAAAATTTATTCCGAGAGGTTTGTACAAACATCCGCAGAATGGTACTTCATTTTCTGGTTCTGCTCTGATGTGTGCTGTACCAGGAGAGCTGACAGACTTGTTGTCTTAATAGCTGATAAAAGTCTGCGGTGAGAAGCATTTCTGCTGAAAGACAACAACCGCTGCCTGCAGCACAAGCCCTTGTAATAGAGCAGCTATTAACGGGATAAATAGTGAAGAATCTGTTAAATAATACAGCATGTCAGCAGAGAATTCATTCTTAGTAAGTAAGCGTGAAATCGCCTTTAATCATCACAGGCTCAGAATAAATGAAGATGCAATGATCAAATTATTTTTCACATGTGAAATGATGTACCAATTAGTAGAAGCTTTTCCATGGAGATGGATGACAGTCTGCTGACTGGAAACTTAGAACCATATGTTTCTTAGATCTGGCATAGTTTCTTGTCCAGTTACACACATAGAATTATAGAATCGTAAAATGGTGCAGCACAGAAGGAGGCCATTTAGCCCATCGTACCCATGCTGGCTGTTTGTAAGAGCTATCTAATTATTCCCACTCCCCTACTCTTTCCCCATAGCCCTGCAAATTTTTCCACTTCAGTATTTATCCAATTCCCTTTTGAAAGTCACCATTGAATCTGCTTCCACCACCCTTTCAGGCAGTGCATTCCAGATCATAACAACTCGCTGCGTAAAAAATGTTTCCTCATGTCGCATCTGGTTCTTTTGTCAGTTACCTTAAATCTGTGACCTCTGGTTACTGGCCCTTCTGCCACTGGAAACAGTTTCTCCTTATTTACTCTATCAAAACCGTTCGTGATTTTGAACGCCTCTATCAAATCTCCCCTTAGTCTTCTCTGTTCTAAGGAAAACAACCCCAGATTCTCTAGTATCTCCACATAACTGAAGTCTTTCAACCCTGGCACCATTCTAGTAAATCTCCTCTGCACCTTCTCTAAGGTCTTGACCTCCTTCCTAAAGTGTGGTGCTGGGGCCTAACCATTGATTTCTAAAGGTGTAGCATAAGTTCCTTGTTTTTGTACTCGATGCCTCTATTAATAAAGCCAAGGATCCCTTATGCCTTTTTAACAGCCTTCTCAACTTGTCCTATCACCTTCAAAGATTTGTGTACAGACACCCCCAGGTCTCTCTGTTCCTGCACCCCCATTTAAAATTGTACCATTTAGTTTATATTGCCTCTCATTTTAACAAAATGAATCACTTCACATTTCTCTGCATTAAATTTCATCTGCCATGTGTCTGCCCATTTCACCAGTCTGTCTATGTCCTCCTGAAGTCTGTTACTATCCTCCACATTGTTTACTACATTTCTGAGTTTTTGAGTACCTCCTTTATCTATTTTTATCCTATCCAATTTCTTACTACCTCCTCCTTTGTTGTGACATTGGCAGCATCCTCTTTATTGAAGACAGATGCAAAGTTCTCAATTAGTACCTCAGCCATGCCCTCTGGCTCCACAAGAAGATCTCCCTTTTGGTCTCTAATCCTCCCCCCCGCCCTTCCTTTGACCACCGTTTTACTAATTATGTGTTTATAAAAGACTTTTGGGTTCCCTTTTATGTTACCTGCTGATCTATTCTCATATACCCCTTTTGTCCCTCTTATTTCCTTTTTCAGTTCTCCCCTGTATTTTTTGTAATCAGCTTCGTTCTCTGCTGAATTATGAACCCAACATTTATCATAAGCCTCCTTTTTCTGTTTCATTTTAATCTTTATATCTTTAATCATCCAGGGAGCTCCAGCTTAGGATGCCCTTCCTTTCACTCTCATGGGAATGTGTCTAGTGTTTACCTGAACTATCTCCTCTTTGAGCGCATCCAAAACTCTGCTGCCCGTATCCTAACTCGCACCAAGTCCCATTCACCCATCACCCCTGTGCTCACTGACCTACATTGGCTCTTTGTCCGGGAACGCCTCGATTTTAAAATTCTCATCCTTGTTTCAGATCACTCCATGGCCTCGCTCTCCCTATCTCTGTAACCTCCTCCAGCCCGACAACCCTCTGAGATCTCTGCACTCCTACAATTCTGGCCTCTAGCTCACCCCCGATTTTAATCGTTCCACCAGTGGCTGCCTAGACCCTAAGCTCTGGAGTTCCCTCCCTAAACCTCTCTGCCTGTCTACCTCTCTCTCTTCCTTTAAGACACTCCTTAAAACCTACTTCTTTGACCAAGCTTTTGATCACCTGTCCTAATATCTCCTAATGTGGCTCGGTGTCAAATTTTGTTTCATAATGCTCCTGTGAAGCGCCTTGGGACATTTTACTATATTAAAGGAGCCATATAAATGCAAGTTGTTGTTGTTGCTGTTGTTGTATATCAAGCAGATTAACAGAGCGACAAGCACGGGTAGTGCAATCAGTGACATGCACAAAGTATATACAGGAGATTAATACAGGGAGTAACATGCACAGGACCAAGGGGTTCATAGAGAGGGGCCTATTTTAACATGTGGAGGGGCATGTTCGGTCAGGCAGTGGTGCGTAGGGTTGCCAACTCTGGTTAGAGGCACTCCTGGAGGTTTGATCACGTGATGTTCTGACCACCTGACATCTGACCATGTGACGTCTGATCACATGACTTCTATAATTGTTATTGCATTTACCTTATAAAGGTTGGGTCCCCTGTACTTGAGTATTTTTGCTTGTGGCTTTGCACCAGCAGCTGTTGTGCGAGGAATTCCAAGAATCAGGAGGCCACCTGTGATCAGGTGAAGAGGGGAAACTGAGGGCGGGGGAGAGGGGAAACTGAGGGCGGGGGAGAGGGGAAACTGAGGGCGGGGGAGAGGGGAAACTGAGGGCGGGGGAGAGGCGAAACTGAAGGTGGGACTGTGGAGGCCCAAGGATTCCTTACAGAGCTTTCTGTTCCCCCTGGCCCATAAGGTTTCCACAGAAAAATATATTTTTTAAACTTACCTTGGCCTCAACAACAACAGGTAGTAAAATGTCCCAAGGTGCTTCACAGGAGCGTTATGAAACAAAATTTGACACCGAGACACATAAGGAGATATTAGGACAGGTGACCAAAAGCTTGGTCAAAGAGGTAGGTTTTAAGGACCGTCTTAAAGGAGGAGGGCGAGGTAGAGAGACGGAGAGGTTTAGGGAGGGAATACCGTAGCTTAGGACCCAGGCAGCTGTAGGCACGGCCGCCAATGATGGAAATGAGAGATGCGCAATAGGCAAGAATTGGAGCAGCGCAGAGATCTCAGAGGGTTGTAGGGTTGGAGGAGGTTACAGAGATAGGGAGGGGTAGGTTCGGCTGCCAGAGTTGGTCTCATGTGGGCCTCCCGAATGCTGAAGTTAAAATGCCGCCATCGTGTCCATGACGTCATGGGGCCAAGCCTTTGAGTTTTAAATTAGGCTCCTGCGTGCCTGCAGCGGGAGCCTCGACCGACTTCAAAGGTGGGCGGGACTGGTGCGTTCTCGGAGCGTTAAATGGACTCGAACTATTTTAACCTCTTCCACTCACTGTGCCCGACAGGCAGGATTAAAATCGACCCCAGAGTTATATATTACGTGATCAAAAATTGAGTTGTTTTGCAATGAAGCGGCACTCACTCACCAATAACCTGCTCACCGATGCTCAGTTTGGGTTCCGCCAGGACCACTCGGCTCCAGGCCTCATTACAGCCTTGGTCCAAACATGGACAAAAGAGCTGAATTCCAGAGGTGAGGTGAGAGTGACTGCCCTTGACATCAAGGCAGCATTTGACCGAGTGTGGCACCAAGGAGCCCTAGTAAAATTGAAGTCAATGGGAATCAGGGGAAAACTCTCCAGTGGCTGGAGTCATACCTAGCACAAAGGAAGTTGGTAGTGGTTGTTGGAGGCCAATCATCTCAGCCCCAGGACATTGCTGCAGGAGTTCCTCAGGGCAGTGTCCTAGGCCCAACCATCTTCAGCTGCTTCATCAATGACCTTCCCTCCATCATAAGGTCAGAAATGGGGATGCTCGCTGATGATTGCACAGTGTTCAGTTCCATTCGCAACCCCTCAGATAATGAAGCAGTCCGAGCCTGCATGCAGCAAGGCCTGGACAACATCCAGGCTTGGGCTGATAAGTGGCAAGTAACATTCACACCAGACAAGTACCAGGCAATGACCATCTCCAACAAGAGAGAGTCTAACCACCTCCCCTTGACACTCAACGGCATTACCATCGCCGAATCCCCCACCATCAACATCCTGGGGGTCACCATTGACCAGAAACTTAACTGGACCAGCCATATAAATACTTTGGCTACAAGAGCAGGTCAGAGGCTGGGTATTCTGCGGTGAGTGACTCACCTCCTGACTCCCCAAAGCCTTTCCACCATCTACAAGGCACAAGTCAGGAGTGTGATGGAATACTCTCCACTTGCTTAGATGAGTGCAGCTCCAACAACACTCAAGAAGCTCAACACCATCCAGGACAAAGCAGCCCGCTTGATTGGCACCCCATCCACCGACCTAAACATTCACTCCCTTCATCACCGGCGCACTGTGGCTGCAGTGTGTACCATCCACAGGATGCAATGCAGCAACTCGCCAAGGCTTCTTCGACAGCACCTCCCAAACCCGCGACCTCTACCATCTAGAAGGACAAGAGCAGCAGGCACATGGGAACAACACCACCTGCACGTTCCCCTCCAAGTCACACACCATCCCGACTTGGAAATATATCGCCGTTCCTTCATCGTCGCTGGGTCAAAATCCTGGAACTCCCTTCCTAACAGCACAGTGGGAGAACCGTCACCACATGGACTGCAGCGGTTCAAGAAGGCGGCTCACCACCACCTTCTCAAGGGCAATTAGGGATGGGCAATAAATGCCGGCCTCGCCAGCGACGTCCACATCCCATGAATGAATAAAAAATAAATTCCCCTGAACTTCTGAGGTGCAATTATTACTATTGTAATCATTCCCATTTTCCCATTTTTTACTGAATTCATAGACAGTGTTATTTTTCAGAACAAAGAAAGAAAGATCTTGCTTATATAACGTCTTTTACGACCTCAGGGCGTCCCAATGCGCCTTACAGGCAATGAAGTATTTTTGAAGTGTAGTTACTGTTGTAATGTAGGAAACGCAGCAGCCAATTTGCGCACAGCAAGGTCCCACAAACAGAAATGTGATAATGATCAGATAATCTGTTTCTCGGTGATGTTGGTTGGGGGACAAATATTGGCCGGGACACCAAGGAGAACTTCCCCTGCTCTTCTTTGAAATAGTGCCGTGGGACATTTTACGTCCACCTAAGAGAGCAGACGGGGCCTCGGTTTAACGTCTCATTCGAAAGACGGCACCTCCGACAGTGCAGCACTCCCTCAGTACTGCACTGGAAGTGTCAGCCTGGATTTTGTGCTCAAGTCCAAAAATGAAGTCTGGTGTGTGGTTGCTGGGTGATGGGGGATGTCATGGCTGACATCAGCAGCATCATTCACTTGACACACGAGACAGTCCTCAGTGAAAAAGTACATTTGTAACATAATCGCGACAAGATTGCTGGACTTCAATCTGCCATGCATTACTGGGAAATAATATTGCTCTACATATTACACAAAAGTAACCATGTATCTATACAGCTTTAATTCCAAATACGAAGCCTCTAAACAAATCTCAGCTTTGCTCTCATATTGTTAGTGACAACTGCTCTGTGCCGTTTTATAAATAAAATATATAGGATTACGAAGGGGTTGGGAGTCTGTAATTTAATTGAGCTGTTTAAATGATATCACAAACTATGAGGGTAAGGAATTACTCCTTTATGGATGCCATCTGATCTCTCAGATTAAAGCACTGCTTTACTATTCATTCCCAATCATTTATTACTTTAATGATACTAACAGATTTGTTGTGCCACTGCTTAAGGCAAGTGAGAGGTTGTAAAGGGGTGGAAAGGGTAAGGAAGTGATGCATATCTCCAGTCAAAGAATGTGGAAAGAAATTTGCAAGAGATCTCCCCGGAGACAGTGAAATAAATGTTTTCGATTGGATGTAAATTACAGGCAGCACACTCGTGATTTCCCGAGATGCACTCCCTGCAAGTGTCACTCCCCACTGCGAGCGCTGGATAATGGAATTACCTCTCATAAGATAGCTGCATTATATATATCCCTTTACATATTTATTTAACTTTAATCTCTTACCCAAGATACACAGCTAGGCAACATGTAAGAGGTTGAAGGTAGGCAGGTGGGGTTTAGCAGTAAAGGGTCAGATGTGGAGAGAGTTGTGGGTTCAGCAGCAGATATGGGGGACCTGAGCAGCAACGGGGTCTGGTAGCAGCGGGAGGAGATCCAGCGCGTGGCAGCATTGGGAATGCTGAAGGTCCTGGAGTCTATCGGCATTTTAGAGAAGTACCAGGATCTGTCAGCACTGGAGACACAGGGTCCCAATGTGTGGGAGCACTGCAGCCTGGAGCACTGAGGGTGGGTCCTCGCGTGTATCAAATCAGGGGCAGAGGGCAAGTAGCATGTGGTATGTTTTCTTTACCCACTGTAGTTGGATAAATAGGTAGGATGGGTGTATAATTACATTTTTCTGTAAACAAATCATTGTTAGGAAATATTAACTGTAAGCAATTCAAGCACAGGTGCCTCCGTTATCTCTTCCTTTCTGGACTACCCTCCCTTTCCAAAGTTCAAAACTTGCACTGCATTATAGATTACTGTGAAATTTCACCTCAGGCTGCTTCTAAAATTTATTTTCCAATATTTTCAAACTATTTGGAAAAGCAAACTGTTTGCTTTTGTAAAGATGCAAACCAAGTTTTCCACGAGAAAATGAAGTTTTTATAAGCAATAATTTTAATAGTTTTAAAGTAAAGGGAAACACAGTGTGCAATCAGCCATGTCTGCCTCTCTCCCTCTGTCTCACAGCTAGCCATCTTAATTGAAGTAAAAGCACGCTCAATATTACTTTAGGCTAAGGGCAAGAAAATTACCAAGGTGCCTGTTACCAAGGGGCAGTCAGGAGTCTGCAGCAGCTGAAAACCAATCCCTCACCAAAATGGCGGTGGGCCAGACATCGGCGAGAACAAGACGGTAAGTGATGTGCTGCCAGTTTCATCGTGCTACCGCCCTATTGCCACCCCACAAAGTGGGGGGGGGCGTGGGGGGGAGAGTGGGGATGGAGATTGGCCCCATGGTTCTTAAATGTTTAGAAATTCGACACCTTCGTAGCAATTAATCCATTGCTAAATCATTGGAATTCTATCATTACTGTGACATATTGGTGCGATTCATTCATTTATACATTTCCTTCAGACAAGCTAATGGAATTTTTGCAATGCATCAGGAACACAAAAGTTCTACTGCCTGCTTTATAAAATATTGGAGTATATTATTTAATTTCTATAATGACATTGCTAAGAAACCCTTCTGAATGATCTAGATCATGTTATTGTTTTTAGACAGCACTAGATTTATATTATTTTTAGATGGCTAGTAGCTCTCAGTGGTGTTGCTTACAATGGCTCAGAGATATTTTAAGAACAAGGGTATTTTTTGAGGTAGGATTACCAGGGTCACTGATTTATCAGCATTGGGGTTGATTGTGGGATCTGGCAGTACTGGGATGATGTCTCACGGTCTAGCATTACATTGAGGTGGGCTCCCAGGCTTCTAGGAACACTGGTGACGATGGTTCTAGGAACATTGGGCCAGGTCCTGGGATCTGGAATTGCTGGGAGAAGGATTTCTCAAAGGAATCAAAGAACACTGGGAATGTAGTCGTGGGGTTTGTGAACGTTTAGGTGAGCCCGTGGGATCTAGGAGTGGGGGTGGGGTGGGGGGATGAAGGAAGTCTAAGGAGGGAGACCCTTTAGTCCAGCAGGACCTGGGAAAGAGTTTGGAGCAACTAGGGCAGTTGGGATCTGACAGTATTGGGTAGAGCGGGGTCTAACACCCTTGTGGGGAATGGAGCCCAGGAAAATGGGATCCAAACTGACATAACCCCATTCAAACTGTCAGAGCCCTACCCTCACATGTTCCCTGTGTCAGTTACCCCTCTAACACTTCCCCCATCACCAGTCAGTTCATAAGAACATAAGAAATAGGAGCAGGACTAGGTAACATGGCACCTCGAATCTGCTCCACCATTCAATCAGATCATGGCTGATCTTCGACCTCAACTCCACTTTCCTGCCCGATCCCCATATCCCTTGATTCCCCTAGAGTCCAAAAATCTATCGATCTCAGCCTTGAATATACTCAACGACTCAGTATCCACAGCCCTCTGGGGTAGAGAATTCCAAAGATGCACAATCCTCTGAGTGAATAAATCCCTCCTCATCTCAGTCTTAAATGGCTGGCCCCTTATCCTGAGACTATGCCCCCTAGTTCTAGACTCTCCAGCCAGGGGAATCAACCTCTCAGTGCCTACCCTGTCAGGCCCCCTCAGAATCTTATATGTTTCAATGAGATCACTTCTCATTCTTCTAAACACCACCTGCACGTTCCCCTCCAAGTCACACACCATTCCAACTTGGAAATATATCGCCGTTCCTTCATCGTCGCTGGGTCAAAATCCTGGAACTCCCTTCCTAACAGCACTGTGGGAGAACCGTCACCACACGGACTGCAGCGGTTCAAGAAGGCGGCTCACCACCACCTTCTCAAGGGCAATTAGGGATGGGCAATAAATGCCGGCCTCGCCAGCGACGACCACATCCCATGAACGAATAAAAAAAAAGTATAGGCCCATTCTACTCAACCTCTCCTCATAGGTCAACCCTCTCATCCCAGGAATCAATCTAGTGAACGTTCATTGCACCACCTCTAAGGCAAGTATATCCTTCCTTAGATAAGGAGACCAAAACTGTACACAGTACTCCAGGTGAGGTCTCACTAAAGCCCTGTACAATTGTAGTAAGACTTCCTTACTCTTGTACTCCAACCCCCTTGCAATAAAGCCAATATGCCATTTGCCTTTCTAATTGTTTGCTGTACCTGCATGCTAACTTTCTGTGTTTCTTGTACGAGGACACCCAAATCTCTCTGTTTCCATCTTTATGTTCTTGCCTTCAAGCATTTTGGCATAAATGTTCTCCTTGTTAAAATTAGTGGACAGAAAATCATAGGTTGGGGATGCGCAATTTCCTGATACACCCTCCAGGCATGCAACAGAAGCACGCCATCAGTGAGTTCGCTGACTTATACAGTTTTTAATATGCATAAATTTACATAAGCAAAAGAAAAATTCATAATGCATTCAAATTCATTGTTAATGCAGTTTTTATATATATAAAAGTTAAGTTTCAAAAATACCTCTAACTGAATATATACTACCGAAACTAATGATTGACTAAAAAAAAATCCATTCTCTACAAACAATCTTTCTTTTCTTTTCTAATCAGCTACAAAAAACATGAACAGCTGTTATTGTCAGCATTTCTGTTTCAGTTTTTTTTAATGAGCAGTTCATAAAGAAAAGCACAATTGTAGTATATATAAATTCATCATTTGGCTGAAATAAAAGCTTTGGGAATTCAACCTTCATTTTGGAGGAAACAAAGAAATTCTCAATTCCTCAGGATGAGGTGACACACCCTTTGACCTTTCAACTCCAGTTGACGTACAGACTGCATGCTGGGAAATTCCGCAAACTGCACATGCTCAGAATGCACACAAATTATTGAAAATTCTCAATTAGCTGTTGAGAGATAAAATTGTCCAATCGAAGCCCAGGATTATGAGATGGCCTTCAAGTAAAGGGAAGAACTTAGTCAATTTAATATAAATAAATAAAATGGCAATGGAGAAAATAATGGGCCTTAAGATAGACAAATCTCCAGGACCTGATGGTTTCCACCCCAGAAAAGAAATAGGTGAGGAAATTGCAGATGCGTGAGTCACGATTTTCCAAAGTTCTTTAGATTCAAGATTTCTGCCATTGGATTGGAAAATTACAAATGTCATTCCATTATTTAAGAAGGGAGAGAGAAACCGGGTAACTACAGACTATAGTTTAACATCAGTTGTAGGCAAGTTACTTGTGAAGGGTAGGTCATCTCTGGCTAATCCAGTTAATTTTTTTGAGGAGGTCACTAGCATGGTGGATAGGGGAGGGTCTACAGATGTTGTCTATAGGGACTTCCAGAAGGCATTTGATAAGGTTCCGCACAAGAGATTATTCGAAAAAGTGAAATGCACACAGGTTAGTAATTGATTGGAAGGTTGGAGACAGAGTGTAGGAATAAAGGGAATGCTCTCTGATTGGCAGAATGTGACAAGTCCTCCAGAGATCCATACTAAGGCCTCAGCTTTTCACCATATATATTAATGACTTGGATGAAGGAATAGAGAGTTGTGTATCCAAGATGACAAAACTATGGTAGACGGAGTAAATGTGGGGAAGTGTGAGGTCATCCAGTTTGGATCTGAGAAAAACATATAGGAATATTTTCTTAATAGTGAGAGACTAGAGGCTGTGGAGGAGAACAGAGATTTAGGTGTCCATGTACACAGATCACTAAAAGCTAGAGCACAGGTACAAAAGGAAATCAAAAAGGCTAATGGAATGTTGTACTTTATCTCAAGGGGGTTGGAATACAAAATTAAGACAATTATGCTTCAGTTGTACAATTTTGGTCAGACTCCATCTGAAGTATTGCGTTCAGTTTTGGGCACTGAACCTCGGAAAAGATATTTTGCCTTTGAATCTTTGCACAGATTCACCACAATGATACCAGGGCTCAAAGAGTTAAGTTATGAGGACAGGTTACAAAAACTTGGCTTGTATTCCCTTGAGCTTAGAAGGTGGACAGGTGAGCTAATCGAGGTGTTTAAAATGATAAAGGGATTTGATCGGGCAGATACAAAGAAACTATTCCTCCGAAAGGGAAGTCCAGAACAAGAGGAAATAATCATAACATTAAATCTAGGCCATTCAGGGGTGAAATCAGGAAGCACTTTTTCACAAAAAGGGTAGTGCAAATCTGGCACTCTCTCCCCCAAAAGGCAGTTGAAGCTGGGAATCAATTGAAGCTTTCCAACTGAGATCGGTAGATTTTTATTAGATAAGGGTATCAAGGCTGGTGGAGCCAAGGCAGGTAAATGGAGTTGAGGTACAGATCAGCCATGATCTAATTGAATAGCGGAACAGACTCGAGGGACTGAATGGCCTACTCCTGTTCCTACGTCCCTAAAAACTTTAGGGCAGGCACAACAGAAAATTCAATTGATAAATTTAATCATGTTTTTGTGAAATATGTGATTTTTGAGTTTTTAATTTTTTTTTGTTTAAACCCTTACTTTGGAAATTAAAAATGTCAATTACAGAGGGAAAATTGGCAGCTCAAAACATTAAGATAATTGTTGACAAATCTGTTAAACATTGCTACCTGGTAGCCACAATATGTAACTATAGAGCTACAAGCTTTTGTTTTATTCGTTCATGGATGTGGGCGTCGCTGGCGAGGTCAGTATTTATTGCTCGTCCCTAATTGCCCTTGAGAAGGTGGTGGTGAGCCACCTTCTTGAACCGCTGCAGTCCGTGTGGTGAAGGTTCTCCCACTGTGGGAGTTCCAGGATTTTGACCCAGTGACGATGAAGGAACGGCGATATATTTCCAAGTCAGGATGGTGTGTGACTTGGAGGGGAACGTGCAGGTGGTGTTGTTCCCATGTGCCTGCTGCCCTTGTCCTTCTAGGTGGTAGAGGTCTCGGGTTTGGGAGGTGCTGTCGAAGAAGCCTTGATGAGTTGCTGCAGTACATCGTGTGGATGGTACACACTGCAGCCACAGTGCACCGGTGGTGAAGGGAGTGAATGTTTAGGGTGGTGGATGGGGTGCCAATCAAGCGGGCTGCTTTGTCCTGGATGGTGTCAATCTTCTTGAGTGTTGTTGGAGCTGCACTCATCCAGGGAAGTGGAGAGTATTCCATCACACTCCTGACTTGTGCCTCGTAGATGGTGGAAAGGCTTTGGGGAGTCAGGAGGTGAGTCACTCACCGCAGAATACCCAGCCTCTGACCTGCTCTTGTAGCCACATTATTTATATGGCTGGTCCAGCTAAGTTTCTGATCAATGGTAACCCCCAGGATGATGATGGTGGGGGATTCGGCAATGGTAATGCCGTTGAATGTCAAGGGGAAGTGGTTAGACTCTCTCTTGTTGGAGATGGTCAGTGTCTGGCACTTGTCTGGCGCGAATGTTACTTGCCACTTATCAGCCCAAGCCTGGATGTTGTCCAGGTCTTGCTGCATGCAGGCTCGGACTGCTTCATTATCTGAGGGGTTGCGAATGCAATCATCAGCGAACATCCCCATTTCTGACCTTATGATGGAGGGAAGGTCATTGATGAAGCAGCTGAAGATGGTTGGGCCTAGGACACTGCCCTGAGGAACTCCTGCAGCAATGTCCTGGGGCTGAGATGATTGGCCTCCAACAACCACTACCATCTTCCTTTGTGCTAGATATGACTCCAGCCGCTGGAGAGTTTTCCCCCTGATTCCCATTGACTTCAATTTTACTAGGGCTCCTTGGTGCCACACTCGGTCAAATGCTGCCTTGATATCAAGGGCAGTCACTCTCACCTCACCTCTGGAATTCAGCTCTTTTGTCCATGTTTGGACCAAGGCTGTAATGAGGTCTGGAGCCGAGTGGTCCTGGCGGAACCCAAACTGAGCATCGGTGAGCAGGTTATTGGTGAGTAAGTGCCGCTTGATAGCACTGTCGACGACACCTTCCATCACTTTGCTGATGATTGAGAGTAGACTGATGGGGCGGTAATTGGCCGGATTGGATTTGTCCTGCTTTTTGTGGACAGGACATACCTGGGCAATTTTCCACATTGTCGGGTAGATGCCAGTGTTGTAGTTGTACTGGAACAGCTTGGCTAGAGGCACGGCTGGATCTAGAGCACAAGACTTCAGCACTACAGCCGGGATGTTGTTGGGGCCCATAGCCTTTGCTGTATCCAGTGCACTCAGCCGTTTCTTGATATCACATGAGGTTGAATCGAATTGGCTGAAGACTGGCTTCTGTGATGGTGGGGATATCGGGAGGAGGCCGAGATGGATCATCCACTCGGCACTCCTGGCTGAAGATGGTTGCAAACGCTTCAGCCTTGTCTTTTGCACTCACGTGCTGGACTCCGCCATTATTGAGGATGGGGATGTTTACCGAGCCTCCTCCTCCCGTTAGTTGTTTAATTGTCCACCACCATTCACGACTGGATGTGGCAGGACTGCAGAGCTTTGATCTGATCCGTTGGTTGTGGAATCGTCTTAGCTCTGTCTATACCATGTTGCTTCCGCTGTTTAGTATGCGTGTAGCCCTCAGTTGTAGCTTCACCAGGTTGGCACCTCATTTTTAGGTACGCCTGGTGCTGCTCCTCGCATGCTCTTCTACACTCCTCATTGAACCAGGGTTGATCCCCTGGCTTGTTGTTAATTGTAGAGTGAGGAATATGCCAGGCCTTGAGGGTATAGATTGTGCTGGAATACAATTCTGCTGCTGCTGATGGCCCACAGCGCCTCGTGGATGCCCAGTTTTGAGCTGCTAGATCTGTTCTGAATCTATCCCATTTAGCACAGTGATAGTGCCACACAACACGTTGGATGGTGTCCTTAGTGCGAAGACAGGACTTCGTCTCCACGAGGACTGTGCGGTGGTCACTCCTACCAATACTGTCACGGACAGATGCATCTGCGACAGGTAGATTGGTGAGGACGAGGTCAAGTAGGTTTTTCCCTCGTGTTGGTTCGCTCACCACCTGCCTTAGGCCCAGTCTGGCAGCTATGTCCTTCAGGACTCGGCCAGCTCGGTCAGTAGTGGTGCTACCGAGCCACTCTTGGTGATGGACATTGAAGTCCCCCACCCAGAGTACATTTTGTGCCCTTGCTACCCTAAGTACTTCCTCCAAGTGGTGCTCAACATGGAGGAGGACTGATTCATCAGCTGAGGGAGGGTGGTAGGTGGTAATCAGCAGGAGGTTTCCTTGCCCATGTTTGACCTGATGCCATGAGATTTCATGGGGTCCAGAGTCAATGTTGAGGACTCCCAGGGCCACTCCCTCCTGACTGTATATCACTGTACCGCCACCTCTGGTGGGTCTGTCCTGCCGGTGGGACAGGACACACCCAGGGATGATGATGGAAGAGTCTGGGACATTGGCTGAAAGGTATGATTCTGTGAGTACGGCTATGTCAGGCTGTTGCTTGACTAGTCTGTGGGACAGCTCTCCCAATTTTGGCACAAGTCCCCAAATGTTAGTGAGGAGGATTTTGCAGGGTCAACTGGGCTTGGTTTGCCTTTGTCGTGTCCGGTGCCTAGTGGTCCGATGCCGGGTGGTCCGTCCAGTTATATTCTTATTATGACTTTTTTTTAGCGAGATTTTACAACTGAGTGGCTTGCTAGGCCATTTCAGAAGGCAATTAAGATTCAACCACATTGCTGTGGGTCTGGAGTCACATATAGGCCAGCCCGGGTAAGGACAGCAGGTTTCCTTCTCTCAAGTACATTAGTGAACCGGACGGGTTTTTACGACAATCCGGTAGTTTCATGGTCACCATTACTGATACTAGTTTTTTTAATTCCAGATTTTATTTAATTAATTGAATTCAAATTCTTCAGCTGCCGTGGCGGGATTTGAACTCATGAATCCGGATTGTTCGTCCTTAATGGAGAAATCCTATTACAAATGTGAGATCAGGCATTACCAGATGTGGATCAAATTAATATTCAATAACCCATAGACACTGATACATAGGACTTTTGAATGGAAAGATGACAGGACATAGCATTTTAAATCCCATGTCAGTCCCTCCCATGTATTGCACATGGGGAGTCAAGACCTAATGTGGTAGTTGGATCAAGCAGGTTAGAGGCCAGGAGGCATATTGGACCCAGGTGCGAGTAGGGGGCAGAGTTGATGGCGAGAGGCAGATGGGAGGGGGTGAAAAAGTGTGAGCACGGGGAGAGAAAGGGAGGGGGAAAGGGAGGGAAGGAGAGGGATGGGGAGAGGGATGGGGAGAGGGAGAGAGGGAGGAGGAGATTAAGGAGAGGAGGAGGATGGTGGACGTAGATGGGGAAAGGGGAAAGGAGGGGAGGCCAGGGTGCAAAAGGGAGATGGGGAGGTGAGAGGCAGAGAGGGGAGATGAAGGAAAAAAGGGCCCCAGGAAGAGGTGAAAGAGAGCGGGGAAGTGAGGGAGGCGGATGGAGTTGGGCGGAAGAAGGTCAGGAAACTCTCTCAGCGAGGAGGGGGTTGGGCAGCTGTCCCTCGGTCCAGGCCCCGAATCATTGTTCAGTGGGGAAGGGGAGAGGGATACGTCTCCATCAGTTCAGGACCTGAATTGAATCCTTGCTCGGTGGGGTGGGAGGGGAGTTATTCCTGAGTTCAGGACCTGAATCATTACTCAGTCGGGTGAGGTGTTGGTCAAGAACAGTCAGAGACTTTAAAAAGCACTTATGACTAGAGGGGGCCATTGCCCAGTTGAGCACTGAGCCATTAAAGCAAGCATTTAGGACCAGAGATCAGTTGTGGCTCAATGGGCAGTGCTCTTGTTTCAGAGATCAGAAAGTTGTAGGTTCAAGTCCTACTCCGGACACTTGAGTAAATAAATGAGGTTGACACTTTGGTGCAGTACTGATGGAGTGCTGCTCTTTTGGATGAGATATTAAACATCTGCCCTTTCAGGTGCATGTCAAAAAATCCCATGGCACTATTTCGAAGAAGAGCAGTGGAATCCTGGCCAATATTTATCACTCAACCATCTTCACTAAAACTGGTCGTTATCTGGTCATTATCACACTGCTGTGTGTAGGACATCACCATGTGCTAATAGGCTGCCGCATTTCCTACATTACAACAGTGACTACACTTTAAAAAAATGTACTTGTTTTGTTGTAAACCGCTTTGGAACATCCTGAGTTACATCGAAACTACAGCACAGAAACAGGCCATTCGGTGTTTACGCTCCACACGAGCCTCCTCCCTCTCTACTTCATCTAACCCTATCAGCATACCCTTCTATTCCTTTCTCCCTCATGTGCTTATCCAGCTTCCCCTTAAATTCATCTATGCTAATTACCTCAACTCCTCCTTGTGATAGCACGTTCCACATTCTTACCACTCTTTGGGTAAAGAAATTTCTCCTGAATTCCCTTTTGGATTTATTAGCAACTATTTTATATTTATGATCTTTAGTTTTGGATTCCCCCACAGGTAGAAACATTTTCTCTACGTCTACCTTATCAAACCCTTCCATTATCTTAAAGACCTCTATCCTTCTACCCCTCAGCCTTCTCTTTTTTAGAGTAAAGAGCCCCAGCCTGCTCAGCCTTTCCTGATAAGTACATCCTCTCAATTCTGATATTATCCTTGTGAATCTTTTTTGCACCCTCTCCAATGTCTCTATATCCTTTCTATAATATGGAGACCAGAACTGTTCACAGTACTCCAAATGTAATCTAACCAAGGTTCTATACAAGTTTAACATAATTTCTCTGCTTTTCAATTCTATCCCTCTAGAAATGAACCCTAGTGCTTTATTTGCCTTTTTTATGGCATTATTAACCAACATCACTACTTTTCGTGATTTCTGTATCTGTATCCCTAGATCCCTTTGCTCCTCTATCCCACTTAGACTTATTATCCAAGCAGCATGTGACCTCCTTATTCTCCCTATAAAAATGCACCACCTCACACTTATCTATATTAAAATTCATTTGCCAGTTACGAGCTTATCCTGCAAGTTTATTAATGTCTTCTTGCATTATGGCACATTCCTCCTTTGTATTAACTACACCTCCCAATTTGGTGTTGTCTGCAAATTTTGAAATTGTACTTCTGATTCCCAAATCCAAGTCATTAATGTAAATTGTGAACAACAGTGGTCCCAGCACCGATCCCTGTGGAACACCACTTCCCACCTTTTGCCAGTCTGAGTAGCTACCCTTAACCCCCACTCTCTGTTTTCTGTTTTGTAGCCAACTTACTATCCATTCTGAGGTCGTAAAAGGCGCTATATAAACGCAAATCTTTATTTTCTTATGCACTGGTAGACATACAATATTTAGACAGAGGTTACCTAGAAATTGCAAAGGCAACTTAATTAGCCTGCCAAGGACACTGGAGGCACACAAATAGGGTTGGGGAGAGAGCTGTGCCTTAGGACGGGAATCGGGAATACCTGGTCAGTGGCAGATGCAAGTGGTGTCGGAAAAAGTGGAGAGAGGTTTTGCATGATTAACAAGGATTAAAATTACAGAGATAAGGGAAAAGGGAAGGCTTTGTCTGCCACTACAGCCCATGAGGGATGATAGAAAATAGATTCCAGCTAAAAGAGCTGGCCATAGATTAAATTTTAGGCAATATTTTACACCTGGGAGGAGGAAATGAAAGGTTAACAAATTATTTAGAATATAAAAACATAAATAAAAGCTAACAAACTCATCTTGCTTTTTATATATATCTTGTAGAGTAAGAATCCAATAATGGTGTCAATTTGGAAGTGAGGAGAATGATTCACTGGTCCCCAGTGTATATTGCTGCTCCCCAGTGGCCAGAACTTACAACTGCAGCACGTTAATGGGAAAATCCTGCAATAGGCAGGAATTACCCGGTGTGGACACAATATGGAAAAATCCACATGCCGTGTTGACATAGGATTTTTGAGTGGAAAAGTTACAGGACATATCATTTTTAATAATAGATAGACGGATTGGTCCGGCAAGTTTAGCGAGGCCTGGCACAGAGCCTTGCTTGACAGGAGCATGGATCAGAGAATAGAGTGCGACCCGATTCAGGGTGCTGCAAATTTCCCAGTGATTAATCTTTCGCAGGGCTCTGCTCCTGGTGCCCTTGCATAAAAGATTAATCACCAGAAAATCAATCCTAATTGATCACCAGAAAATCAATCCACTTGCTGCGCTAATATTTGGAATACTGCCCTTCCCTTTTTACAACAAATGTTGCAATTGCAGAAGGGAATATTAATAGAAATAAGTCCTGAACTCCTGAGTACAACTCCAGCACTTACTTTTATTTACGTTCCCTTGTGCAATTCTGTGGGAGTTTATCAGAATAAGACTTTATTGAAGCCTTCACAGTTTTTAACTGGCCATGATTTTCTATCACCGATTTTAGGCTGGGACAAAAGTTCAGAGTAGAGGTAAAAATGGGCACAAAGTCTGTTCGCACTTCCTGCTGGTCTTACTCCCCATTTGTTCACATGTACTTTTTAATTAATTAAGAGGAAAATATGGTCTCAAGTTTATAAACAGAGATGTGCACAATGATGTGGTCAACAGAGGAACAGGAGTAGGCCATTCAGCCCCTCGAGCCTGTTCCACCATTCAATGAGATCATGGCTGATCTGTATCCTAACTCCATTTACCCGCCTTGGCTCCATATCCCTTAATACCTTTGGCTAGCAAAAATCTATCAATCTCGGATTTAAAATTATTAATTGAGCTAGCATCTACTGCTTTTTGTGGGAGAGAGATCCACACTTCTACCGCCCTTTGTGTGAAGAAGTGTTTCCTAATTTCTCTCCTGAATGGCCTGGCTCTGATTTTAAGGCTGTGTCCCCTTGTCCTTGACTCCCCCACCAGCGGAAATAGTTTCTCTCTATCTACCCTATCAATTCCTTTCAAAATCCTAAAAACCTCAATCAAATCACCCCTTAACCTTCTATATTCCAGGGACTACAAGCCCAGTTTATATAATCTCTCCTCTTAATCTAACCCTTGAAGACCTGGTAACTTTCAATGGTGTATCAATAGTATTTCCCCCCAGTACAATCCCGCCCTTACCCGATATCGGCAACTGCTCAATTTCCGACAGAAGTCATTGGATAGCAACCAGGAGCAGGAACCTTAGCTGATTGTTTGCTGTGCCTTACCAGTCACTACCTGAGACCAATGGTCGCACCCAGTCAGCTAATTCAACAAAGGTAATGATTGGACATGAGGCCTTCTTGTTCTGTACTCTTCAGGATAACACGATGCAGCACATTTATCCATTACACCATCAGAGGAACTGAGTAAGAACTGCCACTCAATTAAAAAGGAGAGAAACATGGAAATTAAAAAGTATTTTTAAAGAGATCCACCTTGTGTGAAGCAATTGGCTATCAATAAGTATGTACAGATTCAGAACAGACACTTCAAACTTTGATCAAAATGACTTCATTACCTTCAAGAGGGAATTGGATATGTACTTGAATTGGAGAAATTTATAAAGCTGTGGGGAAAGAACAGGATAGCTCTTTCAAAGAGTTGGCACAGACACGATGGGCCAAATGGCCTCCTTTTGTGTTGCATGATTCTATGATGTATTACAAGAAGACTTATTTTGTGATGATTTTCCCAATTCACCAACCCATGCTGAGTTTGTTCCATGTCTGGCAGCTGGATTTGGATTTATTTATCATAAAATCAAACCACCCACCTATACATTCCCCAACCACAAAAGAAGTATTTTGTATGTGCAAAAATGGGCCAATGATACCATTAGCAGGCCTTTCAACAGCTGTCATGACAAAAGTTTCCTTAGAAGAATAAATTCATCTTCCATCTATATCTGAATATATATAAACTATTGTTGCAATGTCCTTACACTCACCTGCTATTTCTTCAAGGGCAAATGTTACTGTTTGCACAACTAAACAAGCTCTCCTGTCCTTCATATCACAAGGGATCCTTGCAGGAAGAGGCCAGCCACTCTGATGACCATCCAGGCACTTCCAGATGCACAGGTGCTGCCATGTCATCACCAACCCCGTCCTTGCATCTTACCCACAGAACTGAAATGGCCCTTATCAAAGTCACAAATGACATCCTATGTGACGGTGGCCAGGATGAACTATCTCTCCTCATCCTTCTCGACCTATTGAACAAGCCATCCTCCTCCAACTCTTCTCCTCCGTTGTCCAGCTGGGTGGGACTGCCCTCGCCTGGTTCCATTCTTATCTATCCAGTCGCAGACAGAGAATCACCTGCAATGGCTTCTCTTCCTGCTCCCGCACCGTTACCTCTGGAGTCCCCCAAGGATCTATCTCTCGACCCCTCCACTGCCTCTGATTTCTCATGCTGCTTGTCCGACATCCAGTACTGGTTGAGCAGAAATTTTCTCCAATTAAATATTGGGAAGACCGAAGCCATTGTCTTCAGTCCCCACCACAAACTCCGTTCCCTAACCACTGACTCCATCCCTCTCCATGGCCACTGTCTAAGGCTGAACCAGACTGTTAACAACCTTAGAGTCCTATTTACTCTGAGATGAGCTTCTGATTCTATATCCTGTTCATCAGCAAGACTGCCTACTTCCACCTCCGTAACATTGCCCATCTCCGCTCCTGCCTCAGCTCATCTACTGCTGAAACCCTCATCCATTGCATTTGTTACCTCCAGATTTGACTATACCAATGCTCTCCTGGCACCCTCCATAAACTTGAGCTCATCCAAAGACTTTGCTGTCCATATCTTAACTTGCACCAAGTTCCGTTCACCCATCACCCCTGTGCTCCCTGATCTACATTGGCTCCCGGTCTGTCAAAACCTCGATTTTAAAATTCTCATCCTTGTTTTCAAATTCCTCCATGGCCTCGCTCCTTCCTACCTCTGTAACCTCCTTCAATCCTACAACCCTCTGAGATCTCTGCATTCCTCCAATTCTGGCCTCTTGTGCATCCCCAATTTTATTCGCTCCACCATTGGCGGCCGTGCTTGCAGCCACCTGGGCCCTAAGCTCTGGAATTCCCTCCCTAAGCCTCCCCGCCTCTCTACCTCTCTCTCCTCCTTTAAGACGCTCCTTAAAACCCAACTCTTTGACCAAGCTTTTGGTCACTTGGCCTAATATCTGCTTATGTGGCTCGGTGTCAAATTTTGTTTGATAATCGCTCCTGTGAAGCGCCTTGGGATGTTTTACTACATTAAAGATGCTATATAAATGCAAGTTGTTGTTGTTGTTTATCCGTCAAGAACCAGCACAGAGATACCCACTCATGAGGAATTAGTTAGACTGTCAGAAGGGTTGTCACTGGGTGAGTCACTGAACACTAGTAAAGAAAGAAAGACTTGAATTCATAGAGCGCCTTTCAGGGCCTCAGGACGTCCCAAAGCACTTTACAGCCAATGAAGTACTTTTGAAGTGTAGTCACTGTTGTAATGTAGGGAAACTCAACTGCCAATTTGCTCACAGCAAGGTCCCAAAAATATCAATGAAATGCATGACCAGATAATCTGTTTTAGGTGTTAGTTGAGAGATTTTTTATGTCCACCTAAGAGGGTACATGGTATAATGTCTCATCCAAAAGATGGCACCTCTGACAGTGCAGCACTCCCTCAGTACTGCACTGGAGTGTCAGCCTGGATTAAATACTCAAGTCTCAGGAGTGGGACTTGAACTCACAACCATTTTGACTCCAAGGTAAGAGTGTTACCACTGAGGTAGTGCCCATTTGTTTGTCTGATTACACCTCAATAAAGTACCTTGGGATATTTTTCTATGTTAAAGACGCTATATAAATTCAAGTTGCTGTTATTGTCATAGTATTCTTTTGCTTCGATATAATTACAATCCTTGTCAATGAACACAATTACTAGTTTCAGCTTGAACTGCATGGTATAAATGTTTGATGTTTTATGCCTTTTGGACTGGAGTACTTGGTGGGCAGTCGAACAAATCAGCAATACAATATATAAAAGGATAATTGTTCATCCTCTGACTCAGTCAGAGCACAAGTAAAGATAGAATTTTTGGATCATAATGTGGGAATGAGTAAAGAGAGTTCGGGCGAGCGTAGATTGTAACATCCACCCGCATAAAATTATCACCACATCTTGGACCAAACAGATCTTTTACTCTCGTCCTCTAACTTACTGAGGGTGAAATTCAACTTCAGCGGAGGAGCAAAACAGGCGACAGCAGATCCGTTGCCCATTATACATCCGCCCCATTGTTCCTCTGCCCCGTTGTTCCTCCGCCCCGTTGTATCTCCGTCCCGTTGTTCCTCCGCCCCGTTGCATCTCCGCCCCATTGTTCCTCCGCCCCATTGTTCCTCCGCCCCGTTGTATCTCCGTCCCGTTGTTCCTCCGCCCCGTTGTATCTCCGCCCCATTGTTCCTCCGCCCCATTGTTCCTCCGCCCCGTTGTATCTCCACCCCGTTGTTCCTCAGCCCCATTGTTCCTCCGCCCCGTTGTATCTCCGTTCCATTGTATCTCCGCCCCATTGTTCCTCCGCCCCGTTGTATCTCCGTCCCATTGTATCTCCACCCCATTGTTCCTCCGCCCCGTTGTATCTCCGTCCCATTGTATCTCCGCCCCATTGTTCCTCCGCCCAATTGTTCCTCCGCCCCATTGTTCCTCCGCCCCGTTGTATCTCCGTCCCATTGTTCCTCCGCCCAATTGTTCCTCCGCCCCATTGTTCCTCCGCCCCATTGTTCCTCCGCCCCGTTGTATCTCCGTCCCATTGTTCCTCCGCCCAATTGTTCCTCCGCCCCATTGTTCCTCCGCCCCGTTGTATCTCCGTCCCATTGTTCCTCCGCCCAATTGTTCCTCCGTCCCATTGTTCCTCCGCCCCGTTGTTCCACCGCCCCATTGTTCCTCCGCCCCGTTGTATCTCCGTCCCATTGTTCCTCCGCCCAATTGTTCCTCCGTCCCATTGTTCCACCGCCCCATTGTTCCTCCGCCCCGTTGTATCTCCGCCCCGTTGTTCCTCCGCCCCGTTGTATCTCCGCCCCGTTTTATCTCCGTCCCATTGTTCCTCCGTCCAATTGATCCTCCGCCCCATTGTTCCTCCGCCCCGTTGTACCTCCGCCCAATTGTTCCTCCGTCCCATTGTTCCTCCGCCCCGTTGTTCCTCCGCCCCGTTGTATCTCCGTCCCATTGTTCCTCCGTCCCATTGTTCCTCCGCCCCATTGTTCCTCCGCCCCGTTGTATCTCAGCCCCGTTGTATCTACGTCCCATTGTTCCTCCGCCCAATTGTTCCTCCGTCCCATTGTTCCTCCGCCCCGTTGTTCCTCCGCCCCGTTGTATCTCCGTCCCATTGTTCCTCCGTCCCATTGTTCCTCCGCCCCATTGTTCCTCCGCCCCGTTGTATCTCCGCCCCGTTGTATCTACGTCCCATTGTTCCTCCGCCCAATTGTTCCTCCATCCCATTGTTCCTCCGCCCCATTGTTCCTCCGCCCCGTTGTATCTCTGCCCCATTGTACTCCGCCCCATTGTTCCTCCGTCCCATTGTTCCTCCGCCCCATTGTTCCTCCGCTCCGTTGTATCTCCGCCCCATTGTTCCTCCGCCCCATTGTTCCTCCGTCCCATTGTTCCTCCACCCCGTTGTATCTCCGTCCCATTGTATCTCCGTCCCATTGTATCTCCGTCCCATTGTATCTCCGCCCCATTGTTCCTCCGCCCCGTTGTATCTCCGTCCCATTGTATCTCCGCCCCATTGTTCCTCGGCCCCATTGTTCCTCCGCCCCATTGTTCCTCCGCCCCGTTGTTCCTCCGCCCCGTTGTTCCTCCACCCCGTTGTTCCTCCGCCCCGTTGTATCTCCACCCCGTTGTTCCTCCGCCCCATTGTTCCTCCGCCCCGTTGTATCTCCGTCCCATTGTATCTCCACCCCATTGTTCCTCCGCCCCATTGTTCCTCCGCCCCATTGTTCCTCCGCCCCATTGTTCCTCCGCCCCGTTGTATCTCCGCCCCGTTGTTCCTCCGCCCAATTGTTCCTCCGTCCCATTGTTCCTCCGCCCAATTGTTCCTCCGTCCCATTGTTCCTCCGCCCCATTGTTCCTCCACCCCGTTGTATCTCCGCCCAATTGTTCCTCCGCCCCATTGTTCCTCTGCCCCGTTGTATCTCCGCCCAATTGTTCCTCCGCCCCATTGTTCCTCCGCCCCGTTGTATCTCCGCCCCGTTGTTCCTCCGCCCCATTGTTCCTCCGCCCCGTTGTATCTCCGTCCCGTTGTTCCTCCGCCCCGTTGCATCTCTGCCCCGTTGTTCCTCCGCCCCATTGTTCCTCCGCCCCGTTGTATCTCCGCCCCATTGTTCCTCCGCCCCGTTGTATCTCCGTCCCATTGTATCTCCGCCCCATTGTTCCTCCGCCCCATTGTTCCTCCGCCCCATTGTTCCTCTGCCCCGTTGTATCTCCGCCCCATTGTTCCTCCGCCCCATTGTTCCTCCGCCCCGTTGTATCTCCGCCCCATTGTTCCTCCGCCCCATTGTTCCTCCGCCCCATTGTTCCTCCGCCCCGTTGTTCCTCCACCCCATTGTTCCTCTGCCCCGTTGTATCTCCACCCCGTTGTTCCTCAGCCCCATTGTTCCTCCGCCCCATTGTATCTCCGTCCCATTGTATCTCCGCCCCATTGTTCCCCCGCCCCATTGTTCCTCCGCCCCATTGTTCCTCCGCCCCGTTGTTCCTCCACCCCATTGTTCCTCCGCCCCGTTGTATCTCCACCCCGTTGTTCCTCAGCCCCATTGTTCCTCCGCCCCATTGTATCTCCGTCCCATTGTATCTCCGCCCCATTGTTCCTCCGCCCAATTGTTCCTCCGCCCCATTGTTCCTCCGCCCCGTTGTATCTGCGTCCCATTGTTCCTCCGCCCAATTGTTCCTCCGCCCCATTGTTCCTCCGCCCCGTTGTATCTCCGTCCCATTGTTCCTCCGCCCAATTGTTCCTCCGTCCAATTGTTCCTCCGCCCCATTGTTCCTCCGCCCCGTTGTACCTCCGCCCCGTTGTATCTCCGTCCCATTGTTCCTCCGCCCAATTGTTCCTCCGTCCCATTGTTCCTCCGCCCAATTGTTCCTCCGTCCCATTGTTCCTCCGCCCCATTGTTCATCCACCCCGTTGTTCCTCCGCCCCATTGTTCCTCCGCCCCGTTGTATCTCCGTCCCATTGTTCCTCCGCCCAATTGTTCCTCCGTCCCATTGTTCCTCCGCCCCATTGTTCCTCCGCCCCGTTGTATCTCCACCCCGTTGTTCCTCCGCCCCGTTGTATCTCCGCCCCGTTTTATCTCCGTCCCATTGTTCCTCCGTCCAATTGATCCTCCGCCCCGTTGTTCCTCCGCCCCGTTGTACCTCCGCCCAATTGTTCCTCCGTCCCGTTGTTCCTCCGCCCCGTTGTATCTCCGCCCCGTTGTATCTCCGTCCCATTGTTCCTCCGCCCCATTGTTCCTCCGTCCCATTGTTCCACCACCCCGTTGTATCTCCGTCCCATTGTATCTCCGTCCCATTGTATCTCCGCCCCATTGTTCCTCCGCCCCGTTGTATCTCCGTCCCATTGTATCTCCGCCCCATTGTTCCTCCGCCCCGTTGTATCTCCGTCCCATTGTATCTCCGCCCCATTGTTCCTCCGCCCCATTGTTCCTCCGCCCCGTTGTTCCTCCGCCCCGTTGTTCCTCCACCCCGTTGTATCTCCACCCCGTTGTTCCTCCGCCCCATTGTTCCTCCGCCCCGTTGTATCTCCGTTCCATTGTATCTCCGCCCCATTGTTCCTCCGCCCCATTGTTCCTCCGCCCCATTGATCCTCCGCCCCATTGTTCCTCCGCCCCGTTGTATCTCCGCCCCGTTGTATCTCCGTCCCATTGTTCCTCCGCCCAATTGTTCCTCCGTCCCATTGTTCCTCCGCCCAATTGTTCCTACGCCCCATTGTTCCTCCGCCCCATTGTTCCTCTGCCCCGTTGTATCTCCGCCCAATTGTTCCTCCGCCCCATTGTTCCTCCGCCCCGTTGTATCTCCGCCCCGTTGTTCCTCCGCCCCATTGTTCCTCCGCCCCGTTGTATCTCCGTCCCGTTGTTCCTCCGCCCCGTTGCATCTCTGCCCCGTTGTTCCTCCGCCCCATTGTTCCTCCGCCCCGTTGTATCTCCGCCCCATTGTTCCTCCGCCCCGTTGTATCTCCGTCCCATTGTATCTCCGCCCCATTGTTCCTCCGCCCCATTCTTCCTCCGCCCCATTGTTCCTCTGCCCCGTTGTTCCTCCGCCCCATTGTTCCTCCACCACGTTGTATCTCCGCCCCATTGTTCCTCCGCCCCATTGTTCCTCCGCCCCATTGTTCCTCCGCCCCGTTGTTCCTCCACCCCATTGTTCCTCCGCCCCGTTGTATCTCCACCCCGTTGTTCCTCAGCCCCATTGTTCCTCCGCCCCGTTGTATCTCCGTCCCATTGTATCTCCGCCCCATTGTTCTTCCGCCCCGTTGTATCTCCGTCCCATTGTATCTCCGCCCCATTGTTCCTCCGCCCCGTTGTATCTCCGCCCCATTGTTCCTCCGCCCAATTGTTCCTCCGCCCCGTTGTATCTCCGTCCCATTGTATCTCCGCCCCATTGTTCCTCCGCCCCGTTGTATCTGCGTCCCATTGTTCCTCCGCCCAATTGTTCCTCCGCCCCATTGTTCCTCCGCCCCGTTGTATCTCCGTCCCATTGTTCCTCCGCCCAATTGTTCCTCCGTCCCATTGTTCCTCCGCCCCATTGTTCCTCCGCCCCGTTGTATCTCCACCCCGTTGTTCCTCCGCCCCGTTGTATCTCCGCCCCGTTTTATCTCCGTCCCATTGTTCCTCCGTCCAATTGATCCTCCGCCCCGTTGTATCTCCGCCCCGTTTTATCTCCGCCCAATTGTTCCTCCGTCCCATTGTTCCTCCGCCCCGTTGTTCCTCCGCCCCGTTGTATCTCCGTCCCATTGTTCCTCCGCCCAATTGTTCCTCCGTCCCATTGTTCCTCCGCCCCATTGTTCCTCCGCCCCGTTGTATCTCCGTCCCATTGTTCCTCCGCCCAATTGTTCCTCCGCCCCATTGTTCCTCCGCCCCGTTGTATCTCCGCCCCATTGTACTCCGCCCCATTGTTCCTCCGTCCCATTGTTCCTCCGCCCCATTGTACCTCCGCCCCGTTGTATCTCCGCCCCGTTGTTCCTCCGCCCCATTGTTCCTCCGTCCCATTGTTCCTCCGCCCCGTTGTATCTCCACCCCATTGTTCCTCCGCCCCATTGTTCCTCCGTCCCATTGTTCCTCCGCCCCGTTGTATCTCCGCCCCATTGCACTCCGCCCCATTGTTCCTCCGCCCCATTGTTCCTCCGCCCCGTTGTATCTCCGCCCCATTGTATCTCCGCCCCATTGTTCCTCCGCCCCGTTGATTCTCCGCCCCATTGTACTCCGCCCCATTGTTACTCCGCCCCATTGTTCCTCCGCCCCATTGTTCCTCCGCCCCATTGTATCTCCGCCCTATTGTTCCTCCGCCCCATTGTTCCTCCGCCCCGTTGTATCTCCGTCCCTTTGTATCTCCGCCCCATTGTTCCTCCGCCCCATTGTATCTCCGCCCCATTGTTCCTCCGCCCCATTGTTCCTCCGCCCCGTTGTATCTCCGTCCCATTGTATCTCCGCCCCATTGTTCCTCCGCCCCATTGTTCCTCCGCCCCATTGTATCTCCGCCCCATTGTTCCTCCGCCCCATTGTTCCTCCGCCCCGTTGTATCTCCGTCCCATTGTATCTCCGCCCCATTGTTCCTCCGCCCCATTGTTCCTCCGCCCCATTGTTCCTCCGCCCCGTTGTATCTCGGTCCCATTGTATCTCCGCCCCATTGTTCCTCCGCCCCATTGTTCCTCCGCCCCGTTGTATCTCCGTCCCATTGTATCTCCGCCCCATTGTTCCTCCGCCCCATTGTTCCTCCGCCCCATTGTTCCTCTGCCCCGTTGTATCTCCGCCCAATTGTTCCTCCGCCCCATTGTTCCTCCGCCCCGTTGTATCTCCGCCCCGTTGTTCCTCCGCCCCATTGTTCCTCCGCCCCGTTGTATCTCCGTCCCGTTGTTCCTCGGCCCCGTTGCATCTCTGCCCCGTTGTTCCTCCGCCCCATTGTTCCTCCGCCCCGTTGTATCTCCGCCCCATTGTTCCTCCGCCCCGTTGTATCTCCGTCCCATTGTATCTCCGCCCCATTGTTCCTCCGCCCCATTGTTCCTCCGCCCCATTGTTCCTCTGCCCCGTTGTTCCTCCGCCCCATTGTTCCTCCGCCACGTTGTATCTCCGCCCCATTGTTCCTCCGCCCCATTGTTCCTCCGCCCCATTGTTCCTCCGCCCCGTTGTTCCTCCACCCCATTGTTCCTCCGCCCCGTTGTAACTCCACCCCGTTGTTCCTCAGCCCCATTGTTCCTCCGCCCCGTTGTATCTCCGTCCCATTGTATCTCCGCCCCATTGTTCCTCCGCCCCGTTGTATCTGCGTCCCATTGTTCCTCCGCCCAATTGTTCCTCCGCCCCATTGTTCCTCCGCCCCGTTGTATCTCCGCCCCGTTTTGTCTCCGTCCCATTGTTCCTCCGTCCAATTGATCCTCCGCCCCGTTGTATCTCCACCCCGTTGTTCCTCCGCCCCGTTGTATCTCCGCCCCGTTTTATCTCCGTCCCATTGTTCCTCCGTCCAATTGATCCTCCGCCCCGTTGTATCTCCGCCCCGTTTTATCTCCGCCCAATTGTTCCTCCGTCCCATTGTTCCTCCGCCCCGTTGTTCCTCCGCCCCGTTGTATCTCCGTCCCATTGTTCCTCCGCCCAATTGTTCCTCCGTCCCATTGTTCCTCCGCCCCATTGTTCCTCCGCCCCGTTGTATCTCCGTCCCATTGTTCCTCCGCCCAATTGTTCCTCCGCCCCATTGTTCCTCCGCCCCGTTGTATCTCCGCCCCATTGTACTCCGCCCCATTGTTCCTCCGTCCCATTGTTCCTCCGCCCCATTGTACCTCCGCCCCGTTGTATCTCCGCCCCGTTGTTCCTCCGCCCCATTGTTCCTCCGTCCCATTGTTCCTCCGCCCCGTTGTATCTCCACCCCATTGTTCCTCCGCCCCATTGTTCCTCCGTCCCATTGTTCCTCCGCCCCGTTGTATCTCCGCCCCATTGCACTCCGCCCCATTGTTCCTCCGCCCCATTGTTCCTCCGCCCCGTTGTATCTCCGCCCCATTGTATCTCCGCCCCATTGTTCCTCCGCCCCGTTGATTCTCCGCCCCATTGTACTCCGCCCCATTGTTACTCCGCCCCATTGTTCCTCCGCCCCATTGTTCCTCCGCCCCATTGTTCCTCCGCCCCATTGTTCCTCCGCCCCATTGTTCCTCCGCCCCGTTGTATCTCCGTCCCTTTGTATCTCCGCCCCATTGTTCCTCCGCCCCATTGTATCTCCGCCCCATTGTTCCTCCGCCCCATTGTTCCTCCGCCCCGTTGTATCTCCGTCCCATTGTATCTCCGCCCCATTGTTCCTCCGCCCCATTGTTCCTCCGCCCCATTGTATCTCCGCCCCATTGTTCCTCCGCCCCATTGTTCCTCCGCCCCGTTGTATCTCCGTCCCATTGTATCTCCGCCCCATTGTTCCTCCGCCCCATTGTTCCTCCGCCCCATTGTTCCTCCGCCCCGTTGTATCTCCGTCCCATTGTATCTCCGCCCCATTGTTCCTCCGCCCCATTTTTCCTCCGCCCCGTTGTATCTCCGTCCCATTGTATCTCCGCCCCATTGTTCCTCCGCCCCATTGTTCCTCCGCCCCATTGTTCCTCCGCCCCATTGTTCCTCTGCCCCGTTGTATCTCCGCCCAATTGTTCCTCCGCCCCGTTGTATCTCCGCCCCGTTGTTCCTCCGCCCCATTGTTCCTCCGCCCCGTTGTATCTCCGTCCCGTTGTTCCTCCGCCCCGTTGTATCTCCGCCCCGTTGTTCCTCCGCCCAATTGTTCCTCCGTCCCATTGTTCCTCCGCCCAATTGTTCCTCCGTCCCATTGTTCCTCCGCCCCATTGTTCCTCCACCCCGTTGTATCTCCGCCCAATTGTTCCTCCGCCCCATTGTTCCTCTGCCCCGTTGTATCTCCGCCCAATTGTTCCTCCGCCCCATTGTTCCTCCGCCCCGTTGTATCTCCGCCCCGTTGTTCCTCCGCCCCATTGTTCCTCCGCCCCGTTGTATCTCCGTCCCGTTGTTCCTCCGCCCCGTTGCATCTCTGCCCCGTTGTTCCTCCGCCCCATTGTTCCTCCGCCCCGTTGTATCTCCGCCCCATTGTTCCTCCGCCCCGTTGTATCTCCGTCCCATTGTATCTCCGCCCCATTGTTCCTCCGCCCCATTGTTCCTCCGCCCCATTGTTCCTCTGCCCCGTTGTATCTCCGCCCCATTGTTCCTCCGCCCCATTGTTCCTCCGCCCCGTTGTATCTCCGCCCCATTGTTCCTCCGCCCCATTGTTCCTCCGCCCCATTGTTCCTCCGCCCCGTTGTTCCTCCACCCCATTGTTCCTCTGCCCCGTTGTATCTCCACCCCGTTGTTCCTCAGCCCCATTGTTCCTCCGCCCCATTGTATCTCCGTCCCATTGTATCTCCGCCCCATTGTTCCCCCGCCCCATTGTTCCTCCGCCCCATTGTTCCTCCGCCCCGTTGTTCCTCCACCCCATTGTTCCTCCGCCCCGTTGTATCTCCACCCCGTTGTTCCTCAGCCCCATTGTTCCTCCGCCCCATTGTATCTCCGTCCCATTGTATCTCCGCCCCATTGTTCCTCCGCCCAATTGTTCCTCCGCCCCATTGTTCCTCCGCCCCGTTGTATCTGCGTCCCATTGTTCCTCCGCCCAATTGTTCCTCCGCCCCATTGTTCCTCCGCCCCGTTGTATCTCCGTCCCATTGTTCCTCCGCCCAATTGTTCCTCCGTCCAATTGTTCCTCCGCCCCATTGTTCCTCCGCCCCGTTGTACCTCCGCCCCGTTGTATCTCCGTCCCATTGTTCCTCCGCCCAATTGTTCCTCCGTCCCATTGTTCCTCCGCCCAATTGTTCCTCCGTCCCATTGTTCCTCCGCCCCATTGTTCATCCACCCCGTTGTTCCTCCGCCCCATTGTTCCTCCGCCCCGTTGTATCTCCGTCCCATTGTTCCTCCGCCCAATTGTTCCTCCGTCCCATTGTTCCTCCGCCCCATTGTTCCTCCGCCCCGTTGTATCTCCACCCCGTTGTTCCTCCGCCCCGTTGTATCTCCGCCCCGTTTTATCTCCGTCCCATTGTTCCTCCGTCCAATTGATCCTCCGCCCCGTTGTTCCTCCGCCCCGTTGTACCTCCGCCCAATTGTTCCTCCGTCCCGTTGTTCCTCCGCCCCGTTGTATCTCCGCCCCGTTGTATCTCCGTCCCATTGTTCCTCCGCCCCATTGTTCCTCCGTCCCATTGTTCCACCACCCCGTTGTATCTCCGTCCCATTGTATCTCCGTCCCATTGTATCTCCGCCCCATTGTTCCTCCGCCCCGTTGTATCTCCGTCCCATTGTATCTCCGCCCCATTGTTCCTCCGCCCCGTTGTATCTCCGTCCCATTGTATCTCCGCCCCATTGTTCCTCCGCCCCATTGTTCCTCCGCCCCGTTGTTCCTCCGCCCCGTTGTTCCTCCACCCCGTTGTATCTCCACCCCGTTGTTCCTCCGCCCCATTGTTCCTCCGCCCCGTTGTATCTCCGTTCCATTGTATCTCCGCCCCATTGTTCCTCCGCCCCATTGTTCCTCCGCCCCATTGATCCTCCGCCCCATTGTTCCTCCGCCCCGTTGTATCTCCGCCCCGTTGTATCTCCGTCCCATTGTTCCTCCGCCCAATTGTTCCTCCGTCCCATTGTTCCTCCGCCCAATTGTTCCTACGCCCCATTGTTCCTCCGCCCCATTGTTCCTCTGCCCCGTTGTATCTCCGCCCAATTGTTCCTCCGCCCCATTGTTCCTCCGCCCCGTTGTATCTCCGCCCCGTTGTTCCTCCGCCCCATTGTTCCTCCGCCCCGTTGTATCTCCGTCCCGTTGTTCCTCCGCCCCGTTGCATCTCTGCCCCGTTGTTCCTCCGCCCCATTGTTCCTCCGCCCCGTTGTATCTCCGCCCCATTGTTCCTCCGCCCCGTTGTATCTCCGTCCCATTGTATCTCCGCCCCATTGTTCCTCCGCCCCATTCTTCCTCCGCCCCATTGTTCCTCTGCCCCGTTGTTCCTCCGCCCCATTGTTCCTCCACCACGTTGTATCTCCGCCCCATTGTTCCTCCGCCCCATTGTTCCTCCGCCCCATTGTTCCTCCGCCCCGTTGTTCCTCCACCCCATTGTTCCTCCGCCCCGTTGTATCTCCACCCCGTTGTTCCTCAGCCCCATTGTTCCTCCGCCCCGTTGTATCTCCGTCCCATTGTATCTCCGCCCCATTGTTCTTCCGCCCCGTTGTATCTCCGTCCCATTGTATCTCCGCCCCATTGTTCCTCCGCCCCGTTGTATCTCCGCCCCATTGTTCCTCCGCCCAATTGTTCCTCCGCCCCGTTGTATCTCCGTCCCATTGTATCTCCGCCCCATTGTTCCTCCGCCCCGTTGTATCTGCGTCCCATTGTTCCTCCGCCCAATTGTTCCTCCGCCCCATTGTTCCTCCGCCCCGTTGTATCTCCGTCCCATTGTTCCTCCGCCCAATTGTTCCTCCGTCCCATTGTTCCTCCGCCCCATTGTTCCTCCGCCCCGTTGTATCTCCACCCCGTTGTTCCTCCGCCCCGTTGTATCTCCGCCCCGTTTTATCTCCGTCCCATTGTTCCTCCGTCCAATTGATCCTCCGCCCCGTTGTATCTCCGCCCCGTTTTATCTCCGCCCAATTGTTCCTCCGTCCCATTGTTCCTCCGCCCCGTTGTTCCTCCGCCCCGTTGTATCTCCGTCCCATTGTTCCTCCGCCCAATTGTTCCTCCGTCCCATTGTTCCTCCGCCCCATTGTTCCTCCGCCCCGTTGTATCTCCGTCCCATTGTTCCTCCGCCCAATTGTTCCTCCGCCCCATTGTTCCTCCGCCCCGTTGTATCTCCGCCCCATTGTACTCCGCCCCATTGTTCCTCCGTCCCATTGTTCCTCCGCCCCATTGTACCTCCGCCCCGTTGTATCTCCGCCCCGTTGTTCCTCCGCCCCATTGTTCCTCCGTCCCATTGTTCCTCCGCCCCGTTGTATCTCCACCCCATTGTTCCTCCGCCCCATTGTTCCTCCGTCCCATTGTTCCTCCGCCCCGTTGTATCTCCGCCCCATTGCACTCCGCCCCATTGTTCCTCCGCCCCATTGTTCCTCCGCCCCGTTGTATCTCCGCCCCATTGTATCTCCGCCCCATTGTTCCTCCGCCCCGTTGATTCTCCGCCCCATTGTACTCCGCCCCATTGTTACTCCGCCCCATTGTTCCTCCGCCCCATTGTTCCTCCGCCCCATTGTATCTCCGCCCTATTGTTCCTCCGCCCCATTGTTCCTCCGCCCCGTTGTATCTCCGTCCCTTTGTATCTCCGCCCCATTGTTCCTCCGCCCCATTGTATCTCCGCCCCATTGTTCCTCCGCCCCATTGTTCCTCCGCCCCGTTGTATCTCCGTCCCATTGTATCTCCGCCCCATTGTTCCTCCGCCCCATTGTTCCTCCGCCCCATTGTATCTCCGCCCCATTGTTCCTCCGCCCCATTGTTCCTCCGCCCCGTTGTATCTCCGTCCCATTGTATCTCCGCCCCATTGTTCCTCCGCCCCATTGTTCCTCCGCCCCATTGTTCCTCCGCCCCGTTGTATCTCGGTCCCATTGTATCTCCGCCCCATTGTTCCTCCGCCCCATTGTTCCTCCGCCCCGTTGTATCTCCGTCCCATTGTATCTCCGCCCCATTGTTCCTCCGCCCCATTGTTCCTCCGCCCCATTGTTCCTCTGCCCCGTTGTATCTCCGCCCAATTGTTCCTCCGCCCCATTGTTCCTCCGCCCCGTTGTATCTCCGCCCCGTTGTTCCTCCGCCCCATTGTTCCTCCGCCCCGTTGTATCTCCGTCCCGTTGTTCCTCGGCCCCGTTGCATCTCTGCCCCGTTGTTCCTCCGCCCCATTGTTCCTCCGCCCCGTTGTATCTCCGCCCCATTGTTCCTCCGCCCCGTTGTATCTCCGTCCCATTGTATCTCCGCCCCATTGTTCCTCCGCCCCATTGTTCCTCCGCCCCATTGTTCCTCTGCCCCGTTGTTCCTCCGCCCCATTGTTCCTCCGCCACGTTGTATCTCCGCCCCATTGTTCCTCCGCCCCATTGTTCCTCCGCCCCATTGTTCCTCCGCCCCGTTGTTCCTCCACCCCATTGTTCCTCCGCCCCGTTGGAACTCCACCCCGTTGTTCCTCAGCCCCATTGTTCCTCCGCCCCGTTGTATCTCCGTCCCATTGTATCTCCGCCCCATTGTTCCTCCGCCCCGTTGTATCTGCGTCCCATTGTTCCTCCGCCCAATTGTTCCTCCGCCCCATTGTTCCTCCGCCCCGTTGTATCTCCGCCCCGTTTTGTCTCCGTCCCATTGTTCCTCCGTCCAATTGATCCTCCGCCCCGTTGTATCTCCACCCCGTTGTTCCTCCGCCCCGTTGTATCTCCGCCCCGTTTTATCTCCGTCCCATTGTTCCTCCGTCCAATTGATCCTCCGCCCCGTTGTATCTCCGCCCCGTTTTATCTCCGCCCAATTGTTCCTCCGTCCCATTGTTCCTCCGCCCCGTTGTTCCTCCGCCCCGTTGTATCTCCGTCCCATTGTTCCTCCGCCCAATTGTTCCTCCGTCCCATTGTTCCTCCGCCCCATTGTTCCTCCGCCCCGTTGTATCTCCGTCCCATTGTTCCTCCGCCCAATTGTTCCTCCGCCCCATTGTTCCTCCGCCCCGTTGTATCTCCGCCCCATTGTACTCCGCCCCATTGTTCCTCCGTCCCATTGTTCCTCCGCCCCATTGTACCTCCGCCCCGTTGTATCTCCGCCCCGTTGTTCCTCCGCCCCATTGTTCCTCCGTCCCATTGTTCCTCCGCCCCGTTGTATCTCCACCCCATTGTTCCTCCGCCCCATTGTTCCTCCGTCCCATTGTTCCTCCGCCCCGTTGTATCTCCGCCCCATTGCACTCCGCCCCATTGTTCCTCCGCCCCATTGTTCCTCCGCCCCGTTGTATCTCCGCCCCATTGTATCTCCGCCCCATTGTTCCTCCGCCCCGTTGATTCTCCGCCCCATTGTACTCCGCCCCATTGTTACTCCGCCCCATTGTTCCTCCGCCCCATTGTTCCTCCGCCCCATTGTATCTCCGCCCCATTGTTCCTCCGCCCCATTGTTCCTCCGCCCCGTTGTATCTCCGTCCCTTTGTATCTCCGCCCCATTGTTCCTCCGCCCCATTGTATCTCCGCCCCATTGTTCCTCCGCCCCATTGTTCCTCCGCCCCGTTGTATCTCCGTCCCATTGTATCTCCGCCCCATTGTTCCTCCGCCCCATTGTTCCTCCGCCCCATTGTATCTCCGCCCCATTGTTCCTCCGCCCCATTGTTCCTCCGCCCCGTTGTATCTCCGTCCCATTGTATCTCCGCCCCATTGTTCCTCCGCCCCATTGTTCCTCCGCCCCATTGTTCCTCCGCCCCGTTGTATCTCCGTCCCATTGTATCTCCGCCCCATTGTTCCTCCGCCCCATTTTTCCTCCGCCCCGTTGTATCTCCGTCCCATTGTATCTCCGCCCCATTGTTCCTCCGCCCCATTGTTCCTCCGCCCCATTGTTCCTCCGCCCCATTGTTCCTCTGCCCCGTTGTATCTCCGCCCAATTGTTCCTCCGCCCCGTTGTATCTCCGCCCCGTTGTTCCTCCGCCCCATTGTTCCTCCGCCCCGTTGTATCTCCGTCCCGTTGTTCCTCCGCCCCGTTGCATCTCTGCCCCGTTGTTCCTCCGCCCCATTGTTGCTCCGCCCCGTTGTATCTCCCCCCCATTGTTCCTCCGCCCCGTTGTATCTCCGTCCCATTGTATCTCCGCCCCATTGTTCCTCCGCCCCATTGTTCCTCCGCCCCATTGTTCCTCTGCCCCGTTGTTCCTCCGCCCCATTGTTCCTCCGCCACGTTGTATCTCCGCCCCATTGTTCCTCCGCCCCATTGTTCCTCCGCCCCATTGTTCCTCCGCCCCGTTGTTCCTCCACCCCATTGTTCCTCCGCCCCGTTGTAACTCCACCCCGTTGTTCCTCAGCCCCATTGTTCCTCCGCCCCGTTGTATCTCCGTCCCATTGTATCTCCGCCCCATTGTTCCTCCGCCCCGTTGTATCTCCGTCCCATTGTATCTCCGCCCCATTGTTCCTCCGCCCCGTTGTATCTCCGCCCCATTGTTCCTCCGCCCAATTGTTCCTCCGCCCCGTTGTATCTCCGTCCCGTTGTATCTCCGCCCCATTGTTCCTCCGCCCCGTTGTATCTGCGTCCCATTGTTCCTCCGCCCAATTGTTCCTCCGCCCCATTTTTCCTCCGCCCCGTTGTATCTCCGTCCCATTGTTCCTCCGCCCAATTGTTCCTCCGTCCCATTGTTCCTCCGCCCCATTGTTCCTCCGCCCCGTTGTATCTCCACCCCGTTGTTCCTCCGCCCCGTTGTATCTCCGCCCCGTTTTATCTCCGTCCCATTGTTCCTCCGTCCAATTGATCCTCCGCCCCGTTGTATCTCCGCCCCGTTTTATGTCCGCCCAATTGTTCCTCCGTCCCATTGTTCCTCCGCCCCGTTGTTCCTCCGCCCCGTTGTATCTCCGTCCCATTGTTCCTCCGCCCAATTGTTCCTCCGTCCCATTGTTCCTCCGCCCCATTGTTCCTCCGCCCCGTTGTATCTCCGTCCCATTGTTCCTCCGCCCAATTGTTCCTCCGACCCATTGTTCCTCCGCCCCGTTGTATCTCCGCCCCATTGTACTCCGCCCCATTGTTCCTCCGTCCCATTGTTCCTCCGCCCCATTGTACCTCCGCCCCGTTGTATCTCCGCCCCGTTGTTCCTCCGCCCCATTGTTCCTCCGTCCCATTGTTCCTCCGCCCCGTTGTATCTCCGCCCCATTGTTCCTCCGCCCCATTGTTCCTCCGTCCCATTGTTCCTCCGCCCCGTTGTATCTCCGCCCCATTGTACTCCGCCCCATTGTTCCTCCGCCCCATTGTTCCTCCGCCCCGTTGTATCTCCGCCCCATTGTATCTCCGCCCCATTGTTCCTCCGCCCCGTTGTATCTCCGCCCCATTGTACTCCGCCCCATTGTTACTCCGCCCCATTGTTCCTCCGCCCCATTGTTCCTCCGCCCCATTGTATCTCCGCCCCATTGTTCCTCCGCCCCATTGTTCCTCCGCCCCGTTGTATCTCCGTCCCTTTGTCTCTCCGCCCCATTGTTCCTCCGCCCCATTGTATCTCCGCCCCATTGTTCCTCCGCCCCATTGTTCCTCCGCCCCGTTGTATCTCCGTCCCATTGTATCTCCGCCCCATTGTTCCTCCGCCCCATTGTTCCTCCGCCCCATTGTATCTCCGCCCCATTGTTCCTCCGCCCCATTGTTCCTCCGCCCCGTTGTATCTCCGTCCCATTGTATCTCCGCCCCATTGTTCCTCCGCCCCATTGTTCCTCCGCCCCATTGTTCCTCCGCCCCGTTGTATCTCCGTCCCATTGTACCTCCGTCCCATTGTTCCTCCGCCCCATTGTTCCTCCGCCCCGTTGTATCTCCATCCCATTGTATCTCCGCCCCATTGTTCCTCCGCCCCATTGTTCCTCCGCCCCGTTGTATCTCCGTCCCATTGTATCTCCGCCCCATTGTTCCTCTGCCCCATTGTTCCTCCGCCCCATTGTTCCTCCGCCCCGTTGTTCCTCCGCCCCGTTGTTCCTCCACCCCGTTGTTCCTCCGCCCCGTTGTATCTCCACCCCGTTGTTCCTCCGCCCCGTTGTTCCTCCGCCCCGTTGTTCCTCCACCCCGTTGTTCCTCCACCCCGTTGTATCTCCACCCCGTTGTTCCTCCGCCCCATTGTATCTCCGCCCCATTGTTCCTCCGCCCCATTGTTCCTCCGTCCCATTGTTCCTCCGCCCCATTGTACCTCCGTCCCATTGTTCCTCCGCCCCATTGTTCCTCCGCCCCGTTGTATCTCCATCCCATTGTATCTCCGCCCCAGTGTTCCTCCGCCCCATTGTTCCTCCGCCCCGTTGTATCTCCGCCCCACTGTTCCTCTGCCCCATTGTTCCTCCGCCCAATTGTTCCTCCGCCCCGTTGTTCCTCCGCCCCATTGTTCCTCCGCACCGTTGTATCTCCGCCCCATTGTTCCTCCGTCCCTTTGTTCCTCCGCCCCATTGTTCCTCCGTCCCTTTGTTCCTCCGCCCCATTGTTCCTCCGCCCCATTGTATCTCCGCCCCATTGTTCCTCCGCCCCTTTGTTCCTCCGCCCCGTTGTTCCTGTGCCCCATTGTTCCTCCGCCCCGTTGTATCTCCGCCCCATTGTTCCTCCGCCCCATTGTTCCTCCGCCCCATTGTTCCTCCATCCCGTTGTATCTCCGCCCCGTTGTTCCTCCGCCCCATTGTTCCTCCGCCCCGTTGTATCTCCGCCCCGTTGTATCTCCGCCCCATTGTTCCTCCGCCCCATTGTTCCTCCGCCCCGTTGTATCTCCGCCCCATTGTTCCTCCGCCCCGTTGTATCTCCGTCCCATTGTATCTCCGCCCCATTGTTCCTCCGCCCCATTGTTCCTCCGCCCCATTGTATCTCCGCCCCATTGTTCCTCCGCCCCATTGTTCCTCCGCCCCGTTGTATCTCCGTCCCATTGTATCTCCGCCCCATTGTTACTCCGCCCCGTTGTTCCTCCGCCCCGTTGTTCCTCCGCCCCATTGTTCCTCCGCCCCATTGTACCTCCGTCCCATTGTTCCTCCGCCCCATTGTTCCTCCGCCCCGTTGTATCTCCATCCCATTGTATCTCCGCCCCATTGTTCCTCCGCCCCATTGTTCCTCCGCCCCGTTGTATCTCCGTCCCATTGTATCTCCGCCCCATTGTTCCTCTGCCCCATTGTTCCTCCGCCCCGTTGTTCCTCCGCCCCGTTGTTCCTCCGCCCCGTTGTTCCTCCACCCCGTTGTTCCTCCGCCCCGTTGTATCTCCACCCCGTTGTTCCTCCGCCCCGTTGTTCCTCCGCCCCGTTGTTCCTCCACCCCGTTGTTCCTCCGCCCCGTTGTATCTCCACCCCGTTGTTCCTCCGCCCCATTGTATCTCCGCCCCATTGTTCCTCCGCCCCATTGTTCCTCCGCCCCATTGTTCCTCCGCCCCATTGTTCCTCCGCCCCATTGTACCTCCGTCCCATTGTTCCTCCGCACCATTGTTCCTCCGCCCCGTTGTATCTCCATCCCATTGTATCTCCGCCCCATTGTTCCTCCGCCCCATTGTTCCTCCGCCCCGTTGTATCTCCGCCCCATTGTTCCTCTGCCCCATTGTTCCTCCGCCCCATTGTTCCTCCGCCCCGTTGTATCTCCGCCCCATTGTTCCTCCGTCCCTTTGTTCCTCCGCTTCATTGTTCCTCCGTCCCTTTGTTCCTCCGCCCCATTGTTCCTCCGCCCCATTGTATCTCCGCCCCATTGTTCCTCCGCCCCATTGTTCCTCCGCCCCGTTGTTCCTGTGCCCCATTGTTCCTCCACCCCGTTGTATCTCCGCCCCATTGTTCCTCCGCCCCATTGTTCCTCCGCCCCATTGTTCCTCCATCCCGTTGTTCCTGTGCCCCGTTGTATCTCCGCCCCGTTGTTCCTCCGCCCCATTGTTCCTCCGCCCCATTGTTCCTCCGCCCCGTTGTATCTCCGCCCCGTTGTTCCTCCGCCCCATTGTTCCTCCGCCCCGTTGTATCTCCGCCCCGTTGTATCTCCGCCCCATTGTTCCTCCGCCCCGTTGTATCTCCGCCCCGTTGTTCCTCCGCCCCATTGTTCCTCCGCCCCATTGTTCCTCCGCCCCGTTGTTCCTGTGCCCCATTGTTCCTCCGCCCCGTTGTATCTCCGCCCCATTGTTCCTCCGCCCCATTGTTCCTCCGCCCCATTGTTCCTCCATCCCGTTGTTCCTGTGCCCCGTTGTATCTCCGCCCCGTTGTTCCTCCGCCCCATTGTTCCTCCGCCCCATTGTTCCTCCGCCCCGTTGTATCTCCGCCCCGTTGTTCCTCCGCCCCATTGTTCCTCCGCCCCATTGTTCCTCCGCCCCGTTGTATCTCCGCCCCGTTGTTCCTCCGCCCCATTGTTCCTCCGCCCCATTGTTCCTCCGCCCCGTTGTAACTCCGCCCCGTTGTTCCTCCATCCCGTTGTATCTCCGCCCCGTTGTTCCTCCATCCCGTTGTATCTCCGCCCCGTTGTTCCTCCGCCCCGTTGTTCCTCGGCCCCGTTGTTCCTCCGCCCCATTGTTCCTCCATCCCGTTGTATCTCCGCCCCGTTGTTCCTCCATCCCGTTGTATCTCCGCCCCGTTGTTCCTCCGCCCCGTTGTTCCTCGGCCCCGTTGTTCCTCCGCCCCATTGTTCCTCCATCCCGTTGTATCTCCGCCCCATTGTTCCTCCGCCCCGTTGTTCCTCCGCCCCGTTGTTCCTCCGCCCCATTGTTCCTCCATCCCGTTGTATCTCCGCCCCGTTGTTCCTCGGCCCCGTTGTTCCTCGGCCCCGTTGTTCCTCCGCCCAATTGTTCCTCGGCCCCGTTGTTCCTCCGCCCAATTGTTCCTCGGCCCCGTTGTTCCTCCGCCCAATTGTTCCTCGGCCCCGTTGTTCCTCCGCCCCGTTGTTCCTCCGCCCCGTTGTTCCTCCGTCCCGTTGTTCCTCCACCCCGTTGTTCCTCCGCCCAATTGTTCCTCGGCCCCGTTGTTCCTCCGCCCAATTGTTCCTCGGCCCCGTTGTTCCTCCGTCCCGTTGTATCTCCGCCCCGTTGTTCCTCCGCCCCATTGTTCCTCGGCCCCGTTGTTCCTCCGCCCCGTTGTTCCTCCGTCCCGTTGTATCTCCGCCCCGTTGTTCCTCCGTCCCGTTGTTCCTCCGTCCCGTTGTTCCTCCGCCCCGTTGTTCCTCGGCCCCGTTGTTCCTCCGTCCCATTGTTCCTCCGCCCCGTTGTACCTCCGCCCCGTTGTTCCTCCGCCCCGTTGTTCCTCCGCCCCGTTGTTCCTCCGCCCCGTTGTTCCTCGGCCCCGTTGTTCCTCCGTCCCATTGTTCCTCCGCCCCGTTGTACCTCCGCCCCGTTGTTCCTCCGCCCCGTTGTTCCTCCGCCCCGTTGTTCCTCCGCCCCATTGTTCCTCCGCCCCGTTGTTCCTCCGCCCCGTTGTTCCTCCGTCCCGTTGTTCCTCCGCCCCGTTGTTCCTCCACCCCATTGTACCTCCGCCCCGTTGTTCCTCCGCCCCGTTGTTCCTCCGCCCCGTTGTTCCACCGTCCCGTTGTTCCTCCGCCCCATTGTTCCTCCGCCCCGTTGTTCCTCCGCCCCGTTGTTCCTCCACCCCGTTGTATCTCTGCCTCATTTTCCTTTCCCCTTGTTTTTGTGCCTGTTTTGAATTTCACCCCCACTGACTCAACTTCACAGATTCATCTTCCACTTCTGAAAGATCTGGTCCCACGTTTTACTTTCATTCCGGATACTTGCACGTCTTTTCCTTCATGTACTTCTTAATTAATTCCATTTTGTTTACACTATTTATTCCTTTGGTGTTTAACAGTTCCCAGTTGATGTCTTACAGATTTCTAACAAAATTGGCTTGAGGCGTTCATCGTCCTAAGTTAAATCAACACTTTCGATAACTTTCAGATGCCACTTTTCTGGCACTGCCAATCCCTACTCCCAATTTATTTTGCACTATACTTTTTTTGCATTGAGTATTTTAAAGCCCACTACATAAATTAGTGCTAACTGGGTCTGTATTAACTCAACTATAGACACCTTCTCATTCTATACACAATCCTCAATCTTCAGTACCTTGTCCCTCTTGTCCTACAGCTTATCAATATTATAATTCCTGATCTGTGTTAATGCATCAGCTTTTTCATTATAAATATTTGCTCCATCCTTACATCTTGTTTCTTAACATTCCTTATTGAATATTTTACCTTACTCCCACCACCTTTGCTTCTAGCCTAATTATTTCTCAAATGCATTGCGCAAATTCATTTTCTCAACTCGTCTTTAATCTAAAATAGTACATTCCTATTAACCAGTGTAAACTTTCTCTAAAACCAATTCCGATTTTCAATATTCCTACTCCCCTACACTATTTGTCCAACCTGAAGGTAATGTGATTAAAGGACTTTACATTATCTCACACCAGCACACCAAATATTGCAGGTGGCACCAGCATTACAATTCTATCCTGCACCATTAGAACATCCCCTTGTATTAATATTAAAATCTCAGATATCTCATTATTTTATAATCCCAGCATGGGTACACAGACTCATTTCCATCAGCCTATAAAATGGCTCGTCATGTAGGGGTCGATTTCATAAGAACATAAGAAATAGGAGCAGGAGTAGGCCATTCGGCCCCTCGAGGTGCTCCGCCAATCAACAAGATCGTGGCTGATCTTCCACCTCAAGTCCACTTTCTCGCCCTATCTCCATATCCCTTGGTTCCCTTAGTGTCCAAAAATCTATCCATCTCAGTCTTGAATATACTCAACGACTGAGCATCCACAGCCCTCTGGGGTGCCCGCAATGATTTTCCTTTCCACTGAAGTCATGCACTGTCGGTCACTCAGCCTCCTCTGTTGGGAAGCAAGCTCGGTCACTTCTCAGCTGGACCACTGTGCAGCACCATAAAATGAAGCAAAATATTGTGGATGCTGGAAATGTGAAATAAAAACAGAAAACGCTGGAAACACTCAGCAGGCAACATCTGTGGAGAGAGAGAGAGAAATAGAGTTAACGTTTCAGGTCGATGATCTTTCATCAGAACTGCGACATTGCTGCAAGGTGCTGCAGTGCTATGGTGTGTTGGGACGCACTTGGCTGGAACAAATGGACATGTTCATAGTATCATACAGCGCAGAAGGAGGCCATTCGGCCCATCGTGCCTGTGCCGGTACTTTGAAAGACCTGTCCAATTAGTCCCACTCCCCTGCTCTTTCCCCATAGCCCTGTAAATTTCTTCCCTTCAAGTATTTATCCAATTCCCTTTTGAAAGTTACCATTGAATCTGCTTCCACCACCCTTTCAGGCAGTGCATTCCAGACCATTACAACTCGCTGTGTAAAAAAATGTTTCCTCATGCCACCTCTGGCTCTTTCGCCGATCACCTTAAATCTGTGCCCTCTGGTTACTGACTCTTCTGCCACTGGAGAAAGTTTCTCCTTATTTACTCTGTCAAAACCCTTCATAATTTTGCATACCTCTATCAAATCTCCCCTTAACCTTTCATGCTCTAAGGAGAACAACCCCAGCTTCTCCAGTCTTTCCACATAACCAAAGTCCCTCATCCCTGGTACCATTCTAGTAAATCTCTTCTGCATCCTCTCTAAGGCCTTGACATCCTTCCTAAAGTGTGGCGCCCAGAATTGGACACAATATTCCAGCTGAGGCCTAACCAGTGTTTTATAAAGGTTTAGCATAAATTTCTTGCTTTTGTACTCTATGCCTCTATTAATAAAGCCAAGGAAAATTTATTCTTTGATAATTTAATTTTGTACTTCCTCTTTGCTTTCCTGATTGTTTTTTTTTGATTATCCTTCCTAACCTCTTCGTATTCCCTTTTGTCGTCCTCTCCTTTATTGTCTATGTACTTAGTGTATGCCTTTTTCTTTAATTTCAATTTTACCCATATCTCTTTATCCCTCCACGGTGTTTCATTATTGGCTAGTTTGTTCTTGTTTCTTAGAGGAATATATTTCTCCTGAACTCTATTGATCACTGTTTTAAATATTTCCCACTGCTGTACTTTCTCTTTGTCAATTTTTTTCCAGTTTACATTCCCCAGTTCCATTCTCATTCCCTCAAAATTAACTTTTTTCCAATCTATTATTTTGGCCTTTGTCTTATTTATGTCTTTCTAAGTCATTATTTTAAACCTTATTATGTTATGATCGCTATTGCCTACATGTTCCCCTACCACTGACTTCTCTTATCTGCTCCGGTTCATTTCCCATTACTAGATCCAGCAGTGATTCCTCTTTTGTTGGGCTTCTCATATACTGGGTAAGAAAGTAGTCCTGTACACCCAAGTAAAAACTCCATTCCCCTTTTCCCCTTTCTCTACCTCTTCTTGCCAGTTTATTTGGTGGTAGTTGAAATCTCCCATAATTATTATTCAATTTTTTTTACTGAGTTCATAGATTTGTCTACATAATTCTTCCTCCACTTCCCATCCATTATTAGGTGGTCTGTAGAATATACTTATTAATATGATCGATCCCTCCTTATCCTTTGTCTCAATCCATATGGATTCTGTTTCTATCTTAATGCTACTTATGTCCCTTTTTTTCTACTGCCATTGTGTTGTCTCTAATTATTACAGCTACTCCCTTCCCTATCCTTTATAAATAGATTATATCCTGGAATATTTAACTGCCAGTCCTGTTCTTTATGTAGCCATGTTTCAGTCATCCAAATTAGTCGCTCTTTCAGAGAGCTGGCACAGACACAATGGCCTCCTTCTGTGCTGTATAATGCTATGATTCTATTTGAAGACCTCTGTCCATAAAAACCTTTATAAACTGCAGCCTCATTCCCAGCTGGTTACTTCTCCTGGGAATTTTTTGAACGAGTTAATCCTGTCCTCCCAATTGAAAGAGGCTGCATGGCACCAAAGAAGAAAATACATTCTAAATCAGGAATAGTAATCATGTTTCTTTATTTAATGAACATAATACAATTCAAATTGTAGCAAGATTTTGTTACACTCAAAAGAAAAACAGATGTAACACTGGGGAAAAAAACCCCACAGATGTGCATCTAATTTAATAGAAAATACAATTCGTTCTTGTTTGTGCTCGTATTTCAAATGCTGGTCACAATCTGTGATCAAATTGTTCCATAGCAAACAGCCTGGAGCAGTACATTGGGAGATCAGCATTTGCAGACTAAGCACAGGGGTGCAAAAACAAATGATTAACTGGAGGTTCCCACAGGCGCTAAAACATAGATTTATATCTTCTGATGCTTACTATCAGGGGCATAAGCCCATCAGTAAAAAGCACTCTCTGCAGGGTATAAGCCTGATCTAAAATCAAGTCACAATATTGTAGAGATTGATCGAATAAAACGACTGAAGGGAAATGGATAATGACCGTACACCGGGACACACTTGGCTACGTTGTACTCAACCATGTTGAGCAAGAGATGTTCTTTGTAAATTCAACGGTAACCTTATCTTCGAGCTATCCTGTGGAAATTAATGCAAGTCAGAAAAAACAAAGGGTCAAAGGATGTGACGTGTTAAGGACAACGAATGCAGCAAAGGTGTGAGACCAGGGCGAGGGGGTGGGGGAGGGGGAGATTTCACCTCCAAGAATGGGTGGGTCGGGGGCAGGTGGGAGGTTAAAAGAACCGCTTTTTGGAGTGGGACCGCTTCCCGGCTCCAACGCCCCCATTTCTGGGTTTGGCCCAGGCAGGTTTCTGTGCATGCACACAACAGACACCAGGAAGTCCCGCCCCCACTTAAAGCCGGCGGGCCGATATTTGAAGGGGCAATGTACCTCATTGAGATACTCGAGGTACTCAATATTTTGTGTGTTAGAAAAGTAAAATGAAATTAACCTTACCTGTTCAGATTTCCCATTGTTTCCGATTCACATCAGGTGAAAGGAGGCAGGAAGGGCCAGATCCATGGGGTGTGTGCCTTTATTGCACTGCTTGTGGGCCTGGAGGAGTAGGCGTGCTTCATCCAGGCCCAACAAGCTCACCTGGTCGACAGGACCCCCGTGATCGGCTGAACCCACCCCATCACTCCCCCCTCCCCATGGTGGACCTCCCCCCAGATGGTGGCCCCCTACCTACCTCCGACTCTTCGGGCGACCTCCAATCTCGTCTTCCGATCTCTAACCTCTTCGAGCGACCTCTGATCTCCTCTCGACATCAGCAACCACCACCGCCCCCCCCCCCCCCCCCCCACCCCCCCCACTCCAAGTCCTGGCATCAGACCACCCAATCTCCACCTCCCGGTAACGATCTTCTCCTCACCCCTCCGAAGTCTTCCCCAGTCCATGATCCCTCCCTCACTCCCTCCGATCCCTGGCTGCGGCCTGTTATGGCAGGCCTTCCTGTCCAATGGCCAGCCAGCCTGGAAGTAAAATTTGTTGACCTCATTAAGGTCGCGATCGCAGATTGCGACCCGTCGACTTAACTTCTGGGTTTCGCAACCGGAAAATCTGCCCCCCCCCATCCTCACTCTCTTCCCGGCTCGAGGTCAAAACCATGCCCCAGAACACAAAGTGTGATGGGCCTGCAGATCATCAAAGAGCAGATGGCTGATTAAAACTAGCTTGGGCACAGAGTATGCTGCTTTGTTCTGTAAAGAAGTGCTGAACCAGCAGGATAGATTGATAAGGGAAGATGTGTTGAACCAAGGACAGACTTAAACGATGTTGAGTGTAGAAACAAAAGATTGAGATCATAAGAGCCCCGAAACACCACTGGCTGAGGCTGTGTCACCAATGGCAAGAGAACACATATCCAGAGACAGGATGGGATTGGCAGATTTGAACAACAATGCAGGAAAACCAAGAAACAAGCAGTGACAAAGTGGATACAAGGAGAACCTTGGGCCCACCTCGGTTGCTAGCTGACGGTGGAGGCAAAGAAACCATCTACAAGGAAGAAGAGAGCAGAAGTGATGGGTCCGCTGTTATTTGTTATTTATATTAATGATTTGGATGAGAATTTAGGAGGCATGGTTAGTAAGTTTGCAGATGACACCAAGATCGGTGGCATTGTGGACAGTGAAGAAGGTTATCTGGGATTGCAACGGGATCTTGATCAATTGGGCCAGTGGGCCGATGAATGGCAGATGGAGTTTAATTTAGATAAATGTGAGGTGATGCATTTTGGTAGATCGAATCGGGCCAGGACCTACTCCGTTAATGGTAGGGCGTTGGGGAGAGTTATAGAACAAAGAGATCTAGGAGTACAGGTTCATCGCTCCTTGAAAGTGGAGTCACAGGTGGATAGGGTGGTGAAGAAGGCATTCGGCATGCTTGGTTTCATTGGTCAGAACATTGAATGCAGGAGTTGGGATGTCTTGTTGAAGTTGTACAGGGCATTGGTGAGGCCACACTTGGAGTACTGTGTACAGTTCTGGTCACCCTATTATAGAAAGGATATTATTAAACAAGAAAGAGTGCAGAAAAGATTTACTAGGATGCTACCGGGACTTGATGGTTTGACTTACAGGGAGAGGTTAGACAGACTGGGACTTTTTTCCCTGGAGAGTAGGAGGTTAAGGGGTGATCTTATAGAAGTCTATAAAATAATGAGGGGCATAGATAAGGTCGATAGTCAAAATCTTTTCCCAAAGGTAGGGGAGTCTATAACGAGGGGGCATAGATTTAAGGTGAGAGGGGAGAGATACAAAAGGGTCCAGAGGGGCAATTTTTTCACTCAAAGGGTGGTGAGTGTCTGGAACGAGCTGCCAGAGGCAGTAGTAGAGGCGGGTACAATTTTGTCTTTTAAAAAGCATTTGGACAGTTACATGGGTAAGATGGGTATCGAGGGATATGGGCCAAGTGCAGGCAATTGGGACTAGCTTAGTGGTATAAACTGGGCGACATGGACATGTTGGGCCGAAGGGCCTGTTTCCATGTTGTAACTTCTATGATTCTATGATTCTATGATTCTATAAGTGCTTGGTGGAACCTCCAGAGAGCGAAAGAGCTGATCACTTCTTGATTCTGGGTGCAGTGCAGTGCAAACAAAGGTTGTACGTGTTTGATTGCTGAATTTCACAGTAAATTTAGTTACTAAGTCTTGGTAAACTCTGTAGTAAAAATTGGGATTGTGTAGTGAGTATTCATTTTTGTTTTAATAAAGTGAACAAAAAGGGAACTACTCTTAGCGTCTGTGGCTATGTTTATCACTCCACTCAGTAGCTTGTTCAAGATGAGCCTCACAGGGTTAATGAGAAAACCCTACAACATTATAATTGCAGGGGGAAGAAAGGAAGGGGATGAGACTCTGGTAGAAAGCAAATTTAGCGGAGAGGCACAAAATAGAAACTGCGTTTGGCAACTTCCGTTCCGAAGTAAGAGTAAATTGTTTGTTGGCCAGAATCAGTGCTTGGCTAATAAAGGTACAAGGCCCAGACTTATACTGTGTTCACCGGTGGTTCCATTTATTCCACTGTTACCCATCAAACAGGGATTTGAGAATCAACAACACTTTTATTTATTTCTTCTCTCCTCTGCGCATGACCTCAGTGAATCGGCAACCAACCTGCTCCCAGATGTCCATCCAGCATTGCTGCACTGTTTGGGCCACTAACAGGAAGTCTTGCCGTCCACTTTTTCTTCCCCACCCCCAGGGGTTGGAGGGAGCAGGTGCTTAGCCCCCATTGACAGGTAAAACTTTGTAGTATTTCTTTGATTCATTTAACTAGGAATACTGGGAGCTTGGCAAGGTGTCACAGATGTGTTTGAGCAGATTTGTTTCTCCGTCGCCCCCTTGCTCTGTTTTAAAGTTGTCTTTCCTCCTATCATCAGATTCCTTCGCCTTCACGTGGGCCACCCCAACTGAGAGGTTAGGAAGCTAGCCTGTTCCTGAGCCTTTTCCGAGGCTGCAACCAGCTGTTCTCTGAGGTATCTCTGTATCATTGTGACTTCATACAAAATAACACAGTAATCTTTGGACATTTTTACCATTTTAATGTAGTGACTATTAATGTTAAAAAAAAAGTCCACAGTTTGGGGCCCTCTGGGTCTCTGTATGATTGCCGTCAATTCTGCTTCTTGGTCAACTCATCAGGTGCCACCTTTGGATCTCTGCGCTCCTCCAATTCTGGCCTCTTGCGCATCCCCGATTTTCATCGGCCCACCATTGGCGGCCGTGCCTTCAGCTGCTTAGGTCCTAAGCTTTGGAATTCCCACCCTAAACCTCTCTGCCTCTCTATCTCTCTCTCTCCTCCTTTAAGATGCTCCTTAAAACCTACCCCTCTGATCAGACTTTTGGTCACCTGTCCTAATATCTCCTTATGGGGGCTCGGTGTCAAATTATGTTTGATAATCACTCCTGTGAAGCGCCTTGGGACATTTTACTATGTTAAAGGCGCTATATAAATGCAAGTTGTTGTTGCTGTCAGAGGAAAGGACTCTCCTTTTCCAGTCAGATATTCTTCCCTCTGGACTTGCAAAATAGGACAATCATAGGGAAGCCCAAGTTCGAATGCTATTAACTGGGATTAAAATTCAGGCCTTCCAGGAAAGCTCAATTCTCTGGCACTGGTGGGTAATTTTGACTTTGTGCGATAGTGTGAAACGGGTGATAGCAAATTGTCAGCGAATTGACTTCAATGGAATTAAAAATAAAAACCATGAGGGATGTAAAACGGGCTGTCAATTCATTATCACCCATTTTACACTATCGCACAAAGTCAAAATTACCCCCACTGGCTCCAATAACAGAGGGCCCCAAACTGTGGACTTTTTTTTAACATTAATAGTCACTACATTAAAATGGTAAAAATGTCCAAAGACTACTGTGTTATTTTGTATGAAGTCACAAATGATACAGAGATACCCCAGAGAACAGCTGGTTGGACACAAATTACACAGATTCGCTTAAACTTCCAGCTGTACTCCAGAGCGAAAGCACCAAGAGGCGAAGGAGCACAATGAGAAGCCATCTTGCTTTCCAGCAGCTGTCATCGTTATAAACACTCAGCGACAACAATAAAAAAAAGGGAAGGATTGTTCTCCACCCCGAAACAAACAGGAAGGACGGCCAAGTCAGGGTGTGCCAACGTATTATAGAAAAAACTCAAAAAGAGAGGGAAAGGAACCTCTCAGTGTTAAATTTCTTTCAAAGTGTGTACCGTGTCAATGTATTCTGTTGAGCAAAGGTCTTTAAGATGTTGACTTTTATGTGTGGAATGTAAGGGATGCCACCAAGGGATAAGTCCAATAAACCATTTTGTGAACTTAGGTTGATGTGTTCGAGTATGTGTGGGTTGTACCTGATGGATTGCAACTTTGGAGTCCGAGCACATTCCTGGCCTGACTGATTTTCTCGTGATGTGGAAGTGAAGCAGCTTGCACTACCACACCGACAATGAACAAGAAAACGTTTGTTAATTTGACATCGCGTTGCTAATTTTTTTTCCCCAGTGGAACACCATGGAAATTTAAATTTAAACGTAGTATTTACATGATTTTCCTTCCCCTCTACTGATCATCGTACTCTCACTTTCCGTTTGCTGTTCCATTTTATTAAGAACTTTTGCCTTTTCAGTCAGTCCTTATTTTCTCTTCTTCTGAACGTTACTTTTGTGCTGTCAGATCTTGTCCACTGCCAAGTTTACAGCTATTACTGGATCTCCAGTCCGATTGCTTACAGTAAGTAGGAGGATAGGCTACTTTATGAGGGGAGCATTATGCCATATAATGCATAATATATTATTCTGCTGCTGAGGGGAAGCAGGCACATCCTTGGGTTATGTAGAGGTTGACTGGGGCAGAGACCGCATCATATAGAAGGCAAGTGTCTTTATAGATTAGACTTGGTCCATGTGATCTCCTGGACTGGTTTCGATCGCCTGGGGGTCGGAGAAGAATTTTACAGAGTATTTTCTCCCTTTATTGGCCCTGGGGTTTTTTTCTGTTTTTATTGCCTCTCGCAAGACGTGGCTGCAGGAATTGGGTGGGGTGAGGGAGAGAGGAGGGGGGAGAAACCATACAGGAAATGACTGGCTTTCTTTCTTTTTTTTAAGATGCTTTTTAAAAATGTGACATAGAAATTTGTGTGTGTGTGTGTGTGTGACAAAGTGTGATATCTGAAATGTGACGGACATGTTTCGAAACCTTTATATGTAGATTTATTTTGTTTCACACATGATCATGCCACCGTTCACAACTCCCTTCCAATGAGCAGCGTTAAAATAATTAGCGAGGATTCTAGAAAACACAAGTTCATTCACCCTGGCTATTTAATTTGTACATGGACCCAATCTCAGCATGGAGAAAACAATGGAAGTGTAAAAAAAATCTTGTTGGAGGATAGAAGGATCTTTTGGGTACAAGACGGTTCTCATAACAAAGCTCCACATGTCAGTCACGAGTTAAAAGGACATTTCTCTGAGGCACAAATACTCATTTCGAAGTGAATTCCTGTTATTATTGCTTTCTGCATATATATCATCTTTAAATAGCTTGAAACTACATCACGACAATTTATCGTTTGCCTACATGTAAACAATTAGCAGTGAGCACTCAACAGTGAGTGATAAATCAATGCAATCAAACAATGCAATAATTGCAGCTAGTTTGCTCTGGTTATATTCATTAATTCATCCATCATACTGCTATAATTAAAAAGCCTTTCATCTAACACATCTGTGGTGGATGGGAAAGTTTACATCAAAGTGTCACACATACAAGTGCATGGCAAACCGCCAAACTTCCAGCACAACAACCTGATTGGCTCAAATAAGCACTGTTAAGTAACCATACCGATTCGTTCAAATGTAGATAGGTAGGAAAAGATACCAATCACGAAACAGCAACCCACACATCTAACCAATTGATTGCTTAATCTCTTTTCAAAATTGCTAGCCAGTTACTTCCCCAGAATGAATCAAACAAATCATGACTTTACAATTTGCTTTTGGTTGCAATTATTCCTTCCTCACTTGGGTCAGTGTTTGCATTATGTAGACGATTTTTTAAAAATCAAATGTACCTACAGAATTAGTTATTTAGTGTTAGAATTGCTCGCAAAAATGTTTCGTCCCGAGAGGTCTGTTTCTCTTTAGCGAGCATGGAGCTTCATTTTGGCCAAAGGCCCAGAGTTGGAAATTACGCCAGGGCCTTGGGTCTGGACACTCGATGGAGATGAAAATCGAGTGGTTTCTATAACTGGCATCCGATCCACAGTGCCAGCTTTATGCCCAGAGGCCGGTATGTGAGAGGTGGTTGGCTGATCATGCTTTACAAACAGGTCATGGGACTGAGATGGCCCTCCTGTCGAAGAAGCCTTGGCGAGTTGCTGCAGTGCATCCTGTGGATGGTGCACACTGCAGCCACCGTGCACCGGTGGTGAAGGGAGTGAATGTTTAGGGTGGTGGATGGGGTGCTAATCAAGCGGGCTGCTTTGTACTGCATGGTGTCGAGCTTCTTGAGTGTTATTGGAGCTGCACTCATCCAGGCAAGTGGAGAGTATTCCATCACACTCCTGACTTGTGCCTTGTAGATGGTGGAAAGGCTTTGGGGACTTGCATGGTGCTCTGAGGGGAAAGGCCAGAGATCTGGCATGTGGTGCTGTTCTGAGCGACAGCTGTAGCTCCAGCCTTGTGTCCCCACTGATCGCTAAAGGTCTAATGGCAGCTATCAGATCCTAAAAACTCTTGAGAGACAGCAGCATGCATTGTGGCCACCATGGTTTGGAAGCTGCTAAGCAGTGTGCTGAATATCCTCTCCTCTATTGCCATCAGGGTTGCAGCCTATACTTCTGTAGAGGTGGAGGCACCAATTGGTCCTTGGCCTCTTCTGAGGTGGAGGTCTGCTGCAGACTCCATTGACGTGGCTACACGTTCCACTGGTGCCTGCAACAAAGACAAAGCTTCCCTGATGTTGCCACAGACGAGAGGTGCAGACTCAAGAGTCACACCTGGTAGTTGCCGCACATCCTCAGAGCCTGCAGGCGGGTTTCTCAAACATCCTCCTTTATGGGGAGTACCCAGCCATTTCTCTGGAGTTTCTGCCCATCTTCCACTGAAATTATAGCAGGCGATCAGAGAAACCACCCCCCCCCCCCCCAAGGAAATGTTACCCCATAGTCGGTACAGGAGTCTAAATTCCAGTAACCTTCCAGGGATTACAACACGGTTTTAATGTTTCAGCAAGCGCACCATCGCACATCAATAGGATGAAGTGCCTCGTCCATCAATACGAACATACGGAAATGAAAGGCAGAAAAAGGCCAGATGGTCCATCAAGCCTGCCCCACACGCGTGACGCCTGGAGCATCGTGACTATCTACCCCGCCCCGGCCCTCCCACCAGGAGCCATTTAATCTCTTGGGCGAGGCAAAAAAACAGAAAAATCCCAGGACCAATAAGGGAAAAAAAAACTCTGGAAAATTCCTCCCCCCCCCCCCAGGCGTTCGAAACCTGTGCAGGGGATCACATGGATCATGTGTCCGTTAACTGTTGATTCACTTATCTTCTATATGATGCGATCTCTGCCCCAGTGACAGCTACCTAGGAGAAAATAAAGGAGAGAAGGAAAAGCAAATGAGGCCCACAATCTCCAAAGTACATATTATAAGACGTAAAAGATACATAGATAATAACAGGGACATACCTAGAAAATAATCCAGCCTCCAATTTCAATCCCACCTCAGGTCTCACTTCCAGTGTTTATGACGCTGTCTGAATCCCTTGATTAGACTGTTTACTACGCTGTCTCCCTCCATTATTATCTTACATGTATTGAATACACATCATCCTGCAATCAACTGGAGAGTATTTCTCAGTGAGCTGCCAGTCAGAAATGTCACAATAAAAAGAATTGCAAGTTTACTTACATTTTGTAAAATGTTCCAGCATCAATTTAAATTAATAACAGACAGAAGAGAGTAATTTCAAAATTGTGACGTGCCCTCAGGGCTGAGAGAATGCTCATTAACTGCTCAAACTTTTCTCTCCTTATCGAATGTACCATCTGAACCCAGTGATTAGGATTAGGTGAAAAGCCTGCCATTCTCTCCTGCTGCCCGCAGCCTACTAATCTGATAGATGACCGTGTATCAGGACTAATGATCTTGGCCCATTGATTATCATCCCCCTTGATGACCCTTAGGGTTGACAACCCTCCTGCGTTGTCCTGCAGTCTCCCAGATTTAAAGATTAATCTCTCAGACACTCATGCCAGCATTCCAGGAGAAATATCCTAGGCTCATTTTCATCTCCTCTTTCAATCCGGCCGGACTCGCAACAAACAGCATGGCTGCAAAACGCCCAGCATGCACGTCTCTGGTAAAACCATGCAAAGGATAGGGTGGTTTCTGGAGCACGGAGGATTGTGGGTATTGTAGTCACCATTATTGACTGATTGCTGTATTGGGCGGCCAATGGCAGGAGCATGGGGGCAGGGCAGTCGGAGGTGGGAAGTCTCGTGATTATACTCCCCACCAGAGTTGGCAACCCTCGATACGCCCAACCCAAACAGATCCCGATAACAGCTGCGTATGGTCACACTGTGTCATCAGATCTGATTAATTAGCTGCATTTTTGTATTAATCAGAGGTGAGGGATTTTAGTGCTGCCATCACCTTGTGTCAGCATCAAGCACTCCTAGATCAGGTATAGCACAGACAGCTGCAGAGTAAAACTCCATCTACCCTGCCCCTGGCAATGTGCCTAAACCACAACGTTAGAAGGTTCTTATCACTCCACTAATATGAATGTTTAATTTCCCACACCCGCCACCCTTGTGGTCTCTGAGAAAGATTAACTGCGGGCAGAGTAAAGCAGCACAGACCGCAGGTACGTGAAACATCTGAAACCATTGAATTTCACTGTGGGGACAGCATAGCCGTACAGTCTCATACAATGTTACAGTGCATAAACCGGCCATGTCTGTGTACTTGCAGTTTGCTTCTAGTAAACTGGCACATTTCAATCGTATAAGATTTATTTATTTTTTGATTAATATTTTCTTCTTCCCTTCCCGAGATAATTCTTCTCCTTCCGTTCCCAATATGCTGTTCCAAGAGGTGAGACACGGACCATGCTCTTCGGTCTCTGCCGATGCTGCTCTGCGACAGGCCAGTAGGTGGTGTGCAAGAGGGTCGTTGGGAAATTCATTCTCACTTTCCATTCTTTTTTTCCTACTTCACTTAATTTTTTGAAGTATGTCCTTTAAGCGCAGAAATGGGCAAAAACGTCAAAAGAAGTGCATAGAAAAATGGTGCTAAAGTTGTAATTGTTTCGCTTTTCAAATAAGATACTGTATTGATGATGAATGTTTCTTAAACACACACAGGGATCAGAAATTCAACTGAAAATCAGCTTCATAGAAATGGATAAAAAGGGATGTTCGTAGTGTGGTATAGTGTCTTGAGCATTAAGAGAAAGGTCAGAGTAACAAGGTTCTCAGTGCAGCAGGTGCAGTATCTGCTGCAATGTACAGTTTGGAGCACTATCCATCATGGAGGTTGTGAAGCCAAGATTTCAGAATATGTTGTTTCTGGCTGTTGCAGCCTGAATATTTTTTTTTTCTGGCTGAACGAGACCAAAAATGCCCTATGGTGCTGACACAACCCCTTTAAAGAACGAAAGGCTTGCATTTATATAGCGCCTTTCACAACCTCAGGACATCTCAAAGCACTTTACAGCCAATGAGTTCTTTTTGAAGTGTAGTCACTGTTGTAATGTGGGAAAGGCAGCAGTCAATTTGTGCACAGCAAGGTCCCACAAACAGCAATGAGATAACAACCAGATAATCTGTTTGAGTGATGTTGGTTGAGGGGTAAATATTGGCCAGGGCACCAGGGAGAACTCCCCTGCTCCTCTTCAAATAGTGTCATAGGATCTTTTATGTCCATCTGAGAGAGCAGAATGGGGCCTCGGTTTAACATCTCATTCAAAAGATGGCACTCTCTCAATACTGCATTGTGAAGCTGGATTTTATGTTCTAAGTCTCCTGAAGGAGGAACTTGAACCCACAATCTTCAGACTCTAGAAATAAGTGTGCTACCAACTGAGCCACAGCTGACTCAACTTAAAACAGAAGTGAAAATTTCCACTCAAATGGAACTTTCATTTTTTTAAAATTTATTTGCTATAAACCAAGAAGAAAGCTCTCTGCTGATAAAGCTGAGGATTACATCAGCCAAACAATCTTATCAACATAATGACTACTCCACTGCACCACTTTGATTCCAGTGCACATCAGCGACTCAGCGCGTGTGGACAATCCCCCTTCTGGCCATAAGGTGAAATGGCCTAGCAAGCCATTCAGTTGTAAAATCTCGCTAAAAAAAGTCACAATAAGAATAAAACTGGACGGACCACCCAGCATCGGACCACTAGGCACCGGACACGACAAAGGCAAACCAAGCCCAGTCGACCCTGCAAAGTCCTCCTCACTAATGTAAGGAGTCGTACAACACCAGGTTATAGTCCAACAGCTTTATTTGAAATCACAAGCTTTCGGAGCTTTGCTCCTTCGTCAGGTGAAGTGAAGAGTTACATAAAGGCACTGCATATATAGTCAGAGAACAATGCCTGATGATTACAGATAATCTATCTAACTGCCCTTTATCACAACTCGGCAGAGAGATAATCACAGCAATCAAAGGAGTGTCCAAACAGGTTAGCCAGGGAAACCTTACATCCAAGAATACTGAGGTGGGGTCACAAGGGGTCAAATGTAGCAGATGATGGGGTTTGTATTAAAAACAGATAACTTTTTTTGCTGGAAATCGCAGCAGGTCCGGCCGCATCTGTGTATGGAGAACAAGTCAACTACGACTTGAGTCTGGATGACTCTACGTCAGGTGGGGTTACATGTAGCGTGACATGAACCCAAGATCCCGGTTGAGGCTGTCCTCATGGGTGCGGAACTTGGCTATCAATTTCTGTTCGACGATTTTGCGTTGTCGTGTGTCTCGAAGGCCGCCTTGGAGAACGCTTACCCGAAGATCGGAGGCTGAATGTCCTTCACTGCTGAAGTGTTCCCCGACTGGGAGGGAACCCTCCTGTCTGGCGATTGTTGCACGGTGTCCGTTCATCCGTTGTCGCAGTGTCTGCATGGTCTCGCCAATGTATCATGCTCCGGGGCATCCTTTCCTGCAACGTATGAGGTAGACAACGTTGGCCGAGTCACAGGAGTATGAAACATGTACCTGGTGGGTGGTGTCCTCTCATGTGATGGTGGTATCTGTATCGATGATCTGGCATGTCTTGTAGAGGTTGCCGTGGCAGGGTTGTGTGGTGTCGTGGTCGCTGTTCTCCTGAAAGCTGGGTAATTTGCTGCGAACGATGGTCTGTTTGAGGTTAGGTGGCTGTTTGAAGGCGAGTAGTGGAGGTGTGGGGATGGCCTTAGCGAGGTGTTCGTCGTCATCGATGACATGTTGAAGGCTGCGAAGAACATGGCGTAGTTTCTCCGCTCCGGGGAAGTACTGGACGACAAAGGGTACTCTGTTGGTTGTGTCCCGTGTTAGTCTTCTGAGGAGGTCTATGCAATTTATCGCTGTGGCCCGTCGGAACTGTCGATCAACGAGTCGAGCGTCATATCCCGTTCTTACGAGGGTGTCTTTCAGCGTCTGTAGGTGTCCATCGCGTTCCTCCTCGTCTGAGCAGATCCTGTGTATTCGCAGGGCCTGTCCATAGGGGATGGCCTCTTTGACGTGGTTAGGGTGGAAGCTGGAAAAGTGGAGCATCGTGAGGTTGTCCATGGGCTTGCGGTAGAGTGAGGTGCTGAGGTGCCCGTCTTTGATGGAGATTCATGTGTCCAAGAATGAAACCGATTCTGAGGAGTAGTCCATGGTGAGCTTGATGGTGGGATGGAACTTGTTGATGTTATCGTACACGATAACATCAACAAATTCCATCCCACCATCAAACTCACGAATCTCCATCCAAGAATACTGAGGTGGGGTCACAAGGGGTCAAATGTAGCAGATTTGAGTGTAAAAGACAAGGCTGAAGTGTTTGCAACCATCTTCAGCCAGAAGTGCCGAGTGGATGATCCATCTCAGCCTCCTCCCGATATCCCCACCATCACAGAAGCCAGTCTTCAGCCAATTCGATTCACTCCACGTGATATCAAGAAACGGCTGAGTGCACTGGATACAGCAAAGGCTATGGGCCCCGATAACATCCCGGCTGTAATGCTGAAGAATTGTGCTCCAGAGCTAGCCAAGCTGTTCCAGTACAGCTACAACACTGGCATCTACCCGACAATGTGGAAAATTGCCCAGGTATGTCCTGTCCACAAAAAGCAGGACAAATCCAATCCGGCCAATTACCGCCCCATCAGTCTACTCTTAATCATCAGCAAAGTGATGGAAGGTGTCGTCGACAGTGCTATCAAGCAGCACTTACTCACCAATAACCTGCTCACCGATGCTCAGTTTGGGTTCCGCCAGGACCAGTCGGCTCCAGACCTCATTACAGCCTTGGTCCAAACATGGACAAAAGAGCTGAATTCCAGTGGTGACGTGAGAGTGACTGCCCTTGATATCAAGGCAGCATTTGACCGAGTGTGGCACCAAGGAGCCCTAGTAAAACTGAAATCAATGGGAATCAGGGGGAAAACTCTCCAGTGGCTGGAGTCATACCTAGCACAAAGGAAGATGGTAGTGGTTGTTGGAGGCCAATCATTTCAGCCCCAGGACATTGCTGCAGGAGTCCCTCAAGGCAGTGTCCTCGGCCCAACCATCTTCAGCTGCTTCATCAATGACCTTCCCTCCAACATAAGGTCAGAAATGGGGATGTTCGCTGATGATTGCACAGTGTTCAGTTCCATTCGCAACCCCTCACATAATGAAGCAGTCTGAGCCCGCATGCAGCAAGACCTGGACAACATCCAGACTTGTGCTGATAACTGGCAAGTAACATTCGCGTCAGACAAGTGCTAATCAATGACCATCTCCAACAAGAGAGAGTCTAATCAACTCCCCTTGACATTCAACGGCATTACCATTGCCGAATCCCCCACCATCAACATCCTGGGGTTCACCATTTACCAGAAACTTAACTGGACCAGCCGTATAAATATTGTGGCTACAAGAGCAGGCCAGAGGCTGGGTATTCTGCGGCGAGTGACTCACCACCTGACTCCCCAAAGCCTTTCCACTATCGACAAGGCACAAGTCAGGAGTGTGATGGAATACTCTCCACTTGCCTGGATGAGTGCAGCTCCAACAACACTCAAGAAGCTTGACACCATCCAGGACAAAGCAGCCCGCTTGATTGGCACCCCATCCACCACCCTAAACATTCACTCCCTTCACCACCGGCGCACTGTGGCTGCAGTGTGTACCATCCACAGGATGCACTGCAGCAACTAGCCAAGGCTCCTTCGACAGCACCTCCCAAACCCGCGACCTCTACCACCTAGACTGACAAGGGCAGCAGGCAAATGGGAACAACACCACCTGCACGTTCCCCTCCAAGTCACACAACATCCCGACTTGGAAATATATCGCCGTTCCTTCATCATCGCTGGGTCAAAATCCTGGAACTCCCTTCCTAACAGCACTGTGGGAGAACCTTCACCACACGGACTGCAGCGGTTCAAGAAGGCGGCTCACCACCTCCTTCTCAAGGGCAATTAGGGATGGGCAATAAATGCTGGCCTCGCCAGCGCTCCCACATCCTATGAACGAATAAAAAAAAAACTGCAGGGCATTCAGGAGCATCGACAATAAGAATGACAATTAAAAGGTGTCATGCAGTTTTACAAAATTTACATTTATCTACTATCTCAAAACATCTCAAAGTGTTTCACACAATGAATTACTTCTGAAGTGCAGAGATTTGTCACTTAGTTAAATTTGGCAGTTATTTTGCAGGTGCAACATCCCAAAAGCAGCAATGAAATAAGGGACCAGTTATTCTATTTTTGGAGGTGCTGTTGATTGAGGGAGAAATTTTGGCCAACTAATGCTCTGGGATCTTTAACATCCGTCTAAATCAATGGACAGGACCTGAAACAGCATCGCAGGATAATAAAATCGTTCCAATTATGGGTTAGTAACATAGAAACATTAGGAACAGGAAAAGGCCATCTATCCCTTTAGATCATGGCTGACCTGCACCTCAACTCCATTTACCCACCTTTGCTTCATATCTTGATATCCTCACCTAACAGAATTCTATCTATCTCAGTCTTGAAGATTTCAATTGTTCCAGCATCCAGAGCCTTTTGGGGGAGAGAGTTCCAGATTTCCACTATCCTTTGTGTGAAAAAGTGCTTCCCGATTTTGCTGCTAAATGACCTAGCTCTAATTTTAAGATTATGTACCTTCGTTCTTGACTCTCCCACCAGAGGAAATAGTTTCTCTGTATCTATCGTATTGAATCCTTTTAACATTTTAAAGACCTCGATTAGATCACCCCTCAATCTCCTGTACTCAAGAGAATACAAACCACCTCTATGCAACCTGTCCTCATAACTTAACCCTCTAAAGCCCGGTATCATTCTGGTCGATGTGCGCTGCACCCCCTCCAAGGCCAATATATCCTTCGTGCAGCAGGTGATCAAGAAGGCCAACGGAATGTTGGCTTTTATTGCTAGGGAGATAGAACATAAAAACAGGGAGGTATTGCTGTAGTTATATAAGGTATTGGTGAGACCGCATCTGGAATACTGCATACAGTTTTGGTGTCCACACTTAAGAAAAGACATACTTGCTCTCGAGGCAGTACAAAGAAGGTTCACTCGGTTAATCCCGGGGATGAGGGGGTGGACATATGAGGAGAGGTTGAGTAGATTGGGACTCTACTCATTGGAGTTCAGAAGAATGAGAGGCGATCTTATTGAAACATATAAGATTGTGAAGGGGCTTGATCGGGTGGATGCGGTAAGGATGTTCCCAAGGATGGGTGAAACTAGAACTAGGGGGCATAATCTTAGAATAAGGGACTGCTCTTTCAAAACTGAGATGAGGAGAAACTTCTTCACTCAGAGGGTAGTAGGTCTGTGGAATTTGCTGCCCCAGGAAGCTGTGGAAGCTACATCATTGAATAAATTTAAAACAGAAATCGACAGTTTCCTAGAAGTAAAGGGAATTAGGGGTTACGGGGAGCGGGCAGGAAATTGGACATGAATTTAGATTTGAGGTTAGGATCAGATCAGCCATGATCTTATTGAATGGCGGAGCAGGCTCGAGGGGCCGATTGGCCTACTCCTGCTCCTATTTCTTATGTTCTTATGTTCCTGAGGTGCAGGTGCCCAGGACTGAATGAAATACTCCAGACGTGGTCTGACCAAGGTTCAGGTGACACTTCTACATCAGTCGAGCTTTGCTTTTATGACCCACGTCATTCAAAGCTCTATTCCTTGATGATCATTCCAAGGTTTCCACTTTCCACTTTGTTTTTGATCTTTATTGTACATATTTAACCCCAGGAAACTCGCTTTTTATAGTTAATAATTTTCAGTCAACTTCGTCCAATGCTCCCCCCAACATTAATCGACGATTAACTGAATCGAACTTTTTTAAAAAGTACAGGTTCTTGCGTAAGCTGAGAAAAAGAGTAAGGTCCAGCTTTGCAACCATGAGCAAAACGATCTTAACATTTGCGTTGCCCATAGTTAATTACTGCCCTCTAGTGGAAACTACTGTGATGCAATTTCTTGACAAATTCAAGTGATGTTTTTATTCAATGACATTATTCAAATGAAGCAGGTGATGTTGGTTTCTTTATTTAAAAAGGTTACATCCAGTCAACAATCAGAAAAATTATTATTCTAGCCAATTTAAAGGTAGTGAAAAAGTTGTCAGAATATATCCAAAGAGTACTGGATAGTCAATAACAAATAATGCAGCATTATCCCATCAGTAAATTGCATTCTAACAATCCATATTCCAGGCAATAAACTGTTTTACATTGGCTCAAAGTCTAGACAATTGCCTTCTAATAAGGAAGAAAAAAGGTTGCCTTTATAAAGTGCTACACCATGTCCTAGTACACAAAGCAGCCAGTAAACCACTCTCAAATCATGTATAATATGGCTTTTAAACCGCTCTTGAATGGTACATAATCCAGCCAATAAACTTCTTTCCACTGGTACATAATCCAAGCATTATCCAGGCAATAAACTGCTGTCATTTGCTGCATAATCCAGTCAATAGACTGCCTTCTAAATGTGCATAGACACAATGGACTAATGGTGCATAAAATTACATGGAATTACAGAGAATTTACAGCACAGAAACAGGCCATTTGGCCCAACTGGTCTATGCTGATGTTAATGCTCCACATAAGTCTCGCCCACCCATTTTCATTTAACCCGATCAGCATACCCTTCTATTCCTTTCTCCCTCATGTGTTTATTTAGCTTTCCCTTAAATGCATCTACACTATTTGCCTCAAATACTCCATGTGGTAGCAAGTTCCACATTCTAACCACTCTCTAGATAAAGAAGTTCCTCCAGAATTACCAGTTGGATTTATTGATGACTATCTTGTACTAATGGCCTCTAGTTTTGGACTCCCCCATAAGTGGAAGCATTTCCTCTACCAAGCCCTTTCACAATCTTAAAAACCTTTATCAGGTCATCTCTCAGCCTTCTCTTTTCTGGTGTAGAGAACCCCGGCCAGAACTATGCACAGTACTCCAAGTGTGGTTTAACCAAGGTTCTATATAAGTTTAACATAACTTCTCTGCTTTTCAATTTTAACCCTCTAGAAATGAACCCCAGTGAACATAAGAACATAAGAAATAGGAGCAGGAGTAGGCCAATCGGCCCTTCGAGCCTGCTCCGCCATTTAATAAGATCATGGCTGATCTGATCCTAACCTCAAATCTAAATTCATGTCCAATTTCCTGCCCGTAACCCTTAATTCCCTTTATTTGTTTTTTTTAATGGCCTCATTAACCTGTGTCGCTACTTTTAGTGATTTGTGTAACTACACCCCTGGATCCCTTTGCTCCTCTACCCCATTTAGACCTATTTCCAAGGAGAATGTGGCCTCCTTATTCTTCCTACCAAAATGCTGCAAGTGTTGCTGATAAGAGTATAGCTGATCATGCCTCTTTGAGCAGGGCTAGTCCAGAGGGGACATTTATACATATATATTTACCCAGTCAGTCCATCTCTTCACTTTTTCTGTGAATGTTTAGCTACAAATTCACTAACAGACATTTATATTACACTTTATAACATTGCAAAAGGTCATCCTTTTAATGGTGCGAATTCCAGTCAATAAACTATTCTCGAATGGTGCACTATGCACTTAATGAACTGTTCTCAGAAGGTGCATTATCCAGTCAGTAAGCTTTCTAATGGTCCAGTGTCCAGTTAATAAAGTGCCCTCTAATGGCGTACATTGTAGTCATTAGACTGTTCAAATGGTGCTTAGTCCTGACAATAGTTTGCTCTTGATGGTGAATATTACAGGCAAGAAACTACCCTTGAACGGTACAAAGTAATTCATAAACTGTGCTCAAATACTGCACATTAAAATACACATATTCCTCTAAAAATGGCCCATAATCCAATCAGTGAAGTGCTCTCAAATGGAGCGTTATCCAGTCTATAGTGGGCGAAGGAGGTGCTAAGTAATTTAAACCAAGGGACAACGGTAAATAAGTAAATATATAAAGAAACAATCGGAGTAGTGGGGCATTTAACAGTCAAAATATTGCTGTTGAGTTTTGCATGATGCAGTCAATTCAGTCTTGAATGGTGCAGATTATATTCAATAGACTGCCTTCTAATGGGTTATATCACTGCTAACAAATTTCCTTCTAATAGAGCATAGTCTCGTCAATAAACTACTCTCAAATGGTGCTTATTACAGTCAACAAACTGCTCCTGAAGGATGCATTATTTAGTCAATAAGCTACTCTAGAATGGTGCAAATTGCAATCAACAAATTGCTTTCTAATGGTGCAAGAAGTGGCTCTCAAATGGTGCATAGTCCAGTTAACAAACTGCTTTTGAATGTTGCATTGTCCGATCAATAAACTGTTCTCGAGTGAAGCATTAGTCAGTCAGTTTTAACCACAGACCTCGGTGAGAGTCAGGTGAATCTACTAAATGGAGTGACTTGCTAAACAGAGTGATGTTGGGAATTTGGTGAGAGTGGGAATTAGGTGCAGAGGGGGAAGGAGGTGATAAGTAAATATATAAGTAAATAATCAGAGTAATTATTTAGATCTGAGAGGATAAAATTAAAATTAACTAAATAGAGGATACCAATATTAAAGGGTTTGAATTGCATTAAATAAAAATCTGGTATACATAAATATAATTAGGAGTTAAGGGGATATTGATATAAAGAAGGTAATAAATAAAAAACAAGACTAATGAATTACAAATTAATCTGAAATCAAGTTAAATCCATCTGCTAAATATAATCTAGATCTCAAGTAATTGTATTATATCCAGAATTAAATTACTATTAATAAATAAATAAAAACTAGAAATGGCCGTGCAGGCTATATGTCAGGACTGGGATGTGTGGGAGTTTGTGAACAGTGAGACTGTCCCAGATTGCCACATCTACAGGAAATGTCTCTGCCTTGAGATATTCCAGCTCGGAGTCCTTGAGCTGGAGTGCGAGTTAGAGACACTCCGTCATATGGGGAGGGGGAGGAGTTTTTGGCTAGTTTTCTCCAGAGTAGAGTCACACCTCAGAGGAAAGCACAGGAAGGAGAGAGTGTGATGTTGATCAGCAGGGTAAGGGGAACCAAGGGGAGGTAGAGATGGAGGTCCCGCAGACACTGGTCCTGTCCAACAGGTACAATGTACTTTCTACCTGTGAGGATAAGGATGTAGGCTGTGGGGAGGATGGCCCGAATACTAATCATGGACTGTGGAGGAGGAGGCAGTCCAAGGGGTGGAGGAGTAGAATAGAAAGGTTGGAGTCATAGGGGATTCTATAATCAGGGGAACAGATAGCATCCTCTGCACTGTGAGTCCAGGAGGGTGTTTTGCCTACCTGGCGCAAAGGTAAAGGACATCTTGGAGCAACTGGAGAGGAACTTAGAAAGGGAGGGGCAAGATCCAGTTGTTGTGGTCCATGTTGGGACCAATGACGTGGGGAAGAAAAGGTAGGAGATCCTGCTAAGGGAATATCAGAAGTTAGGAACTCAATTAAAAACCAGGACCTCACGGGTGGTAATCTCGGGATTACTACCTGAGCCATGTGCTGATTGGCATAGAAATAAACAGATCAGGAAGGTGAATGCGTGGCTGAAAGAGTGGTGTGGGAAGGAGGGGTTCCATTTCATGGGACACTGGCACCAGTACTGGGACAGGAAGGAGCTGTACTACTGGGACGGACTCCACCCGAACCGGAATGGGACCGGAGTCCTAACGGAAAGGATAAATAAGGCTGTGGAAAGGACTTTAAACTAGTGAGATGAGGGGAGGAATCTGGTGAAAATAACATAAATTTAAAGGTAAAAGAAATAGGAGATGAGAGCTAAGGTCAGACCAAGATAAGGAACAAGGGTTATAAACGGTCAGGGAACAAATACATTTATAGAATATAAATACAAAATGACTGTTAAAAATAAAGTGAGGGCAACAATTATTAAAAACAAATTAAATTACCTGTACAGCAATGTGCACAGCATCCGAAACAAAATGGGGGAACTGGAGGTAATAATTCATAGCGAGAAGTCAGATGTTGTAGGGATAACTAAAACATGGCCACATAAAGAACAGGACTGGCAGTTAAATATTGCAGAATATAACGTATTTAGAAAGGATAGGGAAGGAGGTAGGGGAGGGTGGGGTAGCTGTACTAATTAGAGACACTATAATGGCAATAGAAAAAAGGGACATAAGTAGCATTAAGATAGAAACAGAATCCATGTGGATTGAGACAAAGGATAAGAAGGGATCGATCATGTTAATAGATATATTCTACAGACCACCTAATAGTGGATGGGAAGTGGAGGATGAAATATGTAGATAAATCTATGAAATGAGTAAAAAACATTGAATAATGATCATGAGCGATTTCATATACCCCCAAATAAACTGGCAAGAAGAGGTAGGGAAAGTGGAAAGGGGAATGGAGTTTTTACCCGTGTGTATAGGACTCCTTTCTTACCCGGTATGTGAGAAGCCCAACAAGAGAGGAATCACTGCTGGAAATAGTAATGGGAAATGAACCGGAGCAGATAAGAGAAGTAAGCATTAGGGAACATCTAGGCAATAGCGATCATAACATAACATGGTTTAAAATAATGATTGAGAAAGACATAAATAAGACAAAGGCCAAAGTAATAGATTGGAAGAAAGCTAATTTTGAGGAAATGAGAATGGAACTGGGGAAGGTAAACTGGAAAATAATTTTGACAAAGAGATAGAACAGCAGTGGGAAATATTTGAAACAGTGATCAATAGAGTCAGGAGAAATATATTCCTCGAAGAAACAAGAACAAACTAGTCAATAATGAAACACCATGGAGGGATAAAGAGATATGGGTAAAATTGAAATTAAAGAAAAAGGCATACACGAAGTACAGACAATAAAGGAGAGGATGACAAAAGGGAATATGAAGAGGTTAGGAAAGAAGTCAAAAAACAATTCGGAAAGCAAAGGAAGTACAAGATTAAATTATCAAGGATTATAAAAAGAAACAGTAAAGTATTCTACCAACACATAAATAGCAAAATAAAAATCAGAATAGGCATAGGCCCAGTAAAGGGTGTACAAGATAAACTCACAGGTAATGACAGTGAAATGGCAGAAATATTGAAAAGTTATTTTGCTTCATTATTTACCAGGGAGACTAACAAAGTGGGCAGGACATTAGAAAAAGAGATCAAAAAAGTTATAAAGACATTTAAGCTAGAAAGGCAGGAGATATTTGATAAATAATCAAACTTAGAGAGGATAAAACCCCTGGTCAAGATGGATTACATCTGTGCATGTTAAAAGAAGTTGGAGAAGAGATAGCAGAGGCACTATTACATTTATATAAAAAATCATTAGAAAAGGGAATAGTGTCAGAGGACTGGCGGACAGCTAATGTTATTCCTATATTTAAAAAGGGAGCTAGGACAAGTCCAGGGAACTATAGACCAGTTAGCTTAACGCCGGTGGTAGGAAAGATAATGGAATCTTTCACTCAAAGATGTAATAGAAAAACAACTGGAAAATGAAAATATAATAAAGAATAGTCAGCACGGATTTCAGAAGGGAAAGCCATGCTTGACCAACCTTATTGAATTCTTTGAAGAAGTAACAGAAAGAGTAAACAAGGGCAATGTAGTAGATGTAATATATTTGGATTTTCAAAAGGCCTTCGACAAGGTATCACATTGTAGACTCATGACTAAGGTCAGAGCATGTGGAGTCAGGGGACAGGTAGCAGAATGGATAGCAAGTTGGCTACAAAACAGAAAACAGAAAACAGGAGTTAAGGGTAGCTACTCAGGCTAGCAAAAGGTGGGAAGTGGTGTTCCACAGGGATCCGTGCTGGGACCACTGTTGTTCACAATTCACATTAATGATATGGACTCAGGAATCAGAAGTACAATTTCAAAATTTGCGGACAACGCCATATTTTGGGGTACAGTTAATACAAAGGAAGATTGCATCAAAATGCAAGAAGACATTAATAAACTTGCAGAATGGGCGTGTAATTGGCAAATGAATTTCAATATAGATACGTGTGAGGTGGTGTATTTTGGTAAGAAGAATAAGGAGGTCACATATTGCTTGGATAATAAGAGTCTAAATGGGATAGAGGAGCAAAGGGATCTCGGGGTACAGATACAGAAATCACTAAAAGCAGAGGTGCAGGTTAATAAGGCCAGAAAAAAGGCAATTCAAGCACTGGGATTCACTTCTAGAGGGATAGAATTGAAAAGCAGAGAAGATATGTTAAACTTGAATAGAACCTTGATTAGACCACACTTGGAGTACTGTGCACAGTTCTGGCCTCCATATTATAGAAAGGATATAGAGACATTGGAGAGGGTGCAAAAAAGATTGACAAGGATGATACCAGAACTGAGAGGATATAGTTATCGGGAAAGGCTAAATAGGTTGGGGCTCTTTTCTCTAGAAAAGAGAAGGCTGAGGTGTGACCTAATGGAAGTCTTTAAGATAATGAAAGGGTTTGATAGGGTAGACGTAGAGAAAATATTTCCACTTGTGGGAGAGTCCAAAACTAGAGGTCATAACTATAAGATAGTGACTAATAAATCCAATCGGGAAATCAGGAGAAACTTCTTTACCCATAGGCTGGTAAGAATGTGGAATGCGTTACCATAAGGAGTAGTTGAGGTAAATAGCATAAATACATTTAAGGGAAATCTAAATAAGCACACGAGGGAGAAAGGAATAGAACGGTATGCTGATATAAACAATCTTACAACACCAAGTTATAGTCCAACAATTTTATTTGAAAATCACAAGCTTTCGGAGGCTTCCTCCTTCGTCAGGTGAATGTCAGGAAATCCTTGAACGTTTCGCATTTATATTCAGAGAACAATACCTGGTGATTACAGATAATCTTTCCAACTACCCGTTGTCAAGGCAATCAAAGTGTTCAGACAGAGAGGTGTTACCTACAGGACCACCGAATATACAAACGGCCAGAACACAAAACAGAGAGAGAGAGGGAGAAACATCCGAAAGGAAGAGAAAGACTGAAAATGACTCATTGAATTAAAAACAGATAACTTTTATTTGCTGGTGGGGTTACGTGTAGCGCGACATGAACCCAAGATCCCGGTTGAGGCCGTCCTCATGGGTGCGGAACTTGGCTATCAATTTCTGCTCGACGATTTTGCGTTGTCGTGTGTCTCGAAGGCCGCCTTGGAGAACGCTTACCCGAAGATCGGTGGCTGAATGTCCTTGACTGCTGAAGTGTTCCCCGACTGGGAGGGAACCCTCCTGTCTGGCGATTGTTGCACGGTGTCCGTTCATCCGTTGTCGCAGTGTCTGCATGGTCTCGCCAATGTACCAGGCATCCCTTCCTGCAACGTATGAGGTAGACAACGTTGGCCGAGTCACAGGAGTATGAACCATGTACCTGGTGGGTGGTGTCCTCTCGTGTGATGGTGATATCTGTGTCGATGATCTGGCATGTCTTGCAGAGGTTGCCCTGGCAGGGTTGTGTGGTGTCGTGGACGCTGTTCTCCTGAAAGCTGGGTAATTTGCTGCGAACGATGGTCTGTTTGAGGTTGGGTGGTTGTTTGAAGGCGAGTAGTGGAGGTGTGGGGATGGCCTTAGCGAGGTGTTCGTCGTCATCGATGACATGTTGAAGGCTGCGGAGAACATGGCGTAGTTTCTCCGCTCCGGGGAAGTACTGGACGACGAAGGGTACTCTGTTGGTTGCGTCCCGTGTTAGTCTTCTGAGGAGGTCTATGCGATTTTTCGCTGTGGTCCGTCAGAACTGTCGATCGACGAGTCGAGTGTCATATCCCGTTCTTACGAGGGCGTCTTTCAGCGTCTGTAGGTGTCCATCGCGTTCCTCCTCGTCTGAGCAGATCCTGTGTATTCGCAGGGCCTGTCCATAGGGGATGGTCTCTTTGACGTGGTTAGGGTGGAAGCTGGAAAAGTAGAGCATCGTGAGGTTGTCCATGGGCTTGCGGTAGAGTGAGGTGCTGAGGTGCCCGTCTTTGATGGAGATTCGTGTGTCCAAGAAAGAAACCGATTCTGAGGAGTAGTCCATGGTGAGCATGATGGTGGGATGGAACTTGTTGATGTTATCGTGTAGTCTCTTTAGTGATTCTTCGCCGTGGGTCCATAGAAAGAAAATGTCGTCGATGTATCTGTTGTATAGCGTTGGTTGGAGGTCCTGTGCAGTGAAGAAGTCGTGCTCTAACTTGTGCATGAAAATGTTGGCGTATTGGGGTGCGAATTTGGTTCCCATGGCTGTTCCTTGTGTTTGGGTAAAGAACTGGTTTTCGAAGGTGAAGACATTGTGATCCAGGATGAAGCGGATGAGTTGTAGGATGGCATCTGGAGATTGGCTGTTGTTGGTGTTGAGTATTGATGCTGTTGCAGTGATGCCGTCATCGTGGGGGATACTGGTGTAGAGTGCCGAGACGTCCATCATGGTGAGAAGTGTTCCTGGTTCAACTGGTCCGTGGGTACTGAGTTTTTGTAGGAAGTCTGTAGTTTCACGACAGAAGCTGGGGGTTCCCTGTACGATGGGTTTCAGGATGCCCTCGACGTATCCAGAGAGGTTCTCACACAGGGTTCCGTTGCCTGATACGATAGGACGTCCGGGTGTGTTGGCTTTGTGTATCTTTGGGAGGCAGTAGAAGTCTCCCACGCGGGGAGTCTCCCATGCTGATAGGCTTAGATGAAGTAGGGAGGGAGGAGGTTCGTGTGAAGCATAAATGCCGACATAGACCAGTTGGGCCGAATGGCCTTTCATTATCTTAAAGACTTCCATTAGGTCACCCCTCAGCCTTCTCTTTTCTAGAGAAAAGAGCCCCAGCCTATTTAGCCTTTCCCGATAACTATATCCTCCCAGTTCTGGTATCATCCTTGTGAATCTTTTTTGCACCTTCTCCAATGTCTCCATATCCTTTCTATAATATGGCTCTACATCCTTTCTATAATATGGAGGCCAGAACTGTGCACAGTACTCCAAGTGTGGTCTAACCAAGGTTCTATTCAAGTTTAACATAACTTCTCTGCTTTTCAATTCTATCCCTCTAGAAATGAATCCCAGTGCTTGATTTGCCTTTTCTATGGCCTTATTAACCTGCACCTCTACTTTTAGTGATTTGTGTATCTGTACCCCTAGATCCCTTTGCTCCTCTATCCCATTTAGACTCTATGTAACTTGATGCAGTTGATTGCCTTCCAATGATGCATAATCCACTCCATAAATTGTTCTCAATTGGTGCATAACCTAGTCAATAAAGTGTTCCTGAATGGTGCATTATCCATTCATTAGACGGCCTCCTAATAGTGCAGTTCGATCAATAAAGTGCACTTGAATGGTTCATGTTCCAATTAGCTGCTTTCAAATAATACATTGCCCAATCAATAGATGGCCTTCCAATAAGAAAGAAAGAACTTGCATTTCTATAGCGCCAGTCACAACCTCAGGATGTCCAAAAGCGCTTTACAGCCAATTAAGTATTTTTGAAGTGTAGTCACTGTTGTAATGTAGGAAAACACGGAAAGCCAATTTGCGTACAGCAAGATCCCAGAAGCAGCAATGAGATAGTGACCAGATAATCTGTTTTAATGATGTTGGTTAGAATCATAGAATCATAGAATGGTTACAGCACAGAAGGAGGCCATTTGGCCCGTCGAGCCCGTGCCGACTCTCTGCAAGAGCAATCCAGCTAGTCCTGCTCTCCTGCCCTTTTCCCATAGCCCTGCATTTTTTTTCCTTCAATTCTTATCCAATTCCCTTTTGAAAGCCATGATTTAATTTGGTTCCACCACCTTTTCAGACAGTGCATTCCAGATTATAACCACTCACTGTGTAAAAATGTTTTTCCTCCTGACGCCTTTGGTTCTTTTGCCAATTACCTTAAATCTGTGTCATCTGGTTCTTGACCCTTCTGCCAGTGGGAAAAGTTTCTCTCTATCTACTCTATCTATACTCCTCATGATTTTGAACACCTCTATCAAATCTCCTCTCAACCTTCTCTGCTCTAAGGAGAACAGCCCCAGCTGCTCCAGTCTATCCACGTAACTGAAGTCCTTCATCCCTGGAATCATTCTAGTAAATCTTTTCTGCACCCTTTCTAAGGCCTTCACATCCTTCCTAATGTGCGGTGCCCAGAATTGGACACAATACTCCAGTTGTGGCCGAACCAGTGTTTTATAAAAGTTCATCATGACGTCCTTGCTTTTGTACTCTATGCCTCTATTTATAAAGCCCAGGATTCTCAACCTGCCCTGCCACCTTCAGCGATTTGTGCACATATACCCCCAGGTCTCTCTGTTCCTGCACCCCCTTTAGAATTGTACCCTTTAATTTATATTACCTCTCCTTGTTCTTCCTACCAAAATGTATCACTTCGCATTTTTCTGTGTTAAATTTCATCTGCCATGTGTCTGCTCATTCCACCAGCCTGTCTGTATCCTCTTGAAGTCTATCACTATCCTCCTCACTGTTCACTACACTTCCAAGTTTTGTGTCATCTGCAAATTTTGAAATTGTGCCCTAAACACCCAAGTCCAAGTCATTAAAATATATCAAGAAAAGCAGTGGCTAAGGGATAAATATTGGCTAGGACATGGGGAAAACCTCCCATCTCTTCTTCAAATAGTCCCATAGGATCTTTCAAGCCCACCTGAGAGGGCAGACGGGGCTTTGGTTTAACAACTCATTCGAAAGACAGCACCTTCGACAGTGCAATACTCCCTCAGTCGTGCACTGGAGTGCTAGCCTAGATTATGTGATCAAGTCTCAGGGATGGGACTTCATAGAATCATAGAAACATAGAATCATGCAGTATAGAAGGAGGCCATTCAGCCATTTGTGTCTGCATTGGTTCTTTAAAAGAGCTATCCAATTAGTCCCACTCCCCATAGCCCTGCAAATGTTTCCTTTTTAATTATAGATCTGGCTCCCTGCAAGAGCAATCCAGCTAGTCCCATTCCCTCTATTAAATCTCCCCTTAACCTTCTCTGCTCTAAGGAGAACAATTCCAACTTCTCCAGTCTCTCCACATAACTGAAGTCCCTCATCCCTGGTGCTATTCTAGTAAATCTCCTCTGCGCTCTCTCCAAAACCTTGACTTCCTTCCTAAAGTGTGGTGCCCAGAATTGAACACAATACCCCAGCTGAGGCCTAATCAGTGATTTATAAAGGTTTAGCATAATTCCCTTACTTTCAAACTCTATACCTCTATTTATAAAGCCAAGGTTCCCGTAACAGTGTAATCAACTTGTCCTGCCACTTTTGACTCAAACCCACAACTTTCTGAATCATCACTCCCTCAGTACTGTACTGTACTAGATTATATGCCTAAGTCTCTAGAGTGGGACTTGAACCCACAACCTCCATGACTCAGAGGCAAGAGTGCAACCAACTGAGCCAAGGCTAACACCTATAATGGCCTATAATTCTCTGAGTAGACTACTCTCAAATGATACATTGTCTAATCAATAGACTCCCTTCTAATAATGCATAGTGTACTCAATAAACTGGTCTTGAATGTGTATAATCCGTTCAATAAATTCTTCTTGAATGATAGTGTCTATTTGATAGACCGCCTTCTAGCAATGTGCAGTCCACTCAATAAACTGTCTTCAAATGGTGCAGAATCCAGTGAAAAAACTGCTCTTGGATGATATTGAAGTGATTCTGGTCCTTCAGTAATGTCAGAGTGCATGATGGACTGCTTGTCTGCTGTGTGCGGAAGCTTTTGAGAAAACGCTAAGACTTCAAAACAAAATCAGTAACATTGGAGAGGTGAGACTTCAAAGCAGAACAGGTGTCGATGCCACAAACATCAATGACAATTGTAAAGAATCTTACAACACCAGGTTATAGTCCAACAATTTTATTTGAAAATCACAAGCTTTCGGAGATTATCTCCTTCGTCAGGTGAGTGACGAAGGAGGTAATCTCACTCACCTGACGAAGGGGATAATCTCCGAAAGCTTGTGATTTTCAAATAAAATTGTTGGACTATAACCTGGTGTTGTAAGATTCTTTACATTTGTCAACCCCAGTCCATCACCGGCATCTCCACATCATCAATGACAATGGCCCAGAAGATTATCAGAAGGAACCGTCAACAAACCCACGGCTGTGTTGGAGTGCCTTAAATCAATACCACTCGAATAGATTGGACAAAACAATGACTACAGAAGATCAGAAGGAACTATCAACAAACGCACAGGTGTGAGGAAGTTATGTCTTTAAATTGACACCACTCGAATAGATTGGGCAAAACAATGATGACAGAAGACTTTAACCTATCCCTTTCTTGATCAGAGCTTGATTGATACAGGCATGAAAACAGAGATGCGGTATAAAGAAGGCATGACTCCTAAGCTAAGGTGTGCACCCAGAATCAAGGGATCCTGAAGAAGAGGAGGCGTCAAGGGATGCCTAGGAAACACCAACACCAGTAAAGAAGGAACGGAAGATGACATGGCAGGCTAGCTTCCAAGACTGAGAATCTGAACAACCTGAGGTCTCGAGAGCCACTCTCCAAGCTAAGGTTATATTACTGTCATTTTTTCCGTGTATAACTGGTGTCAGCTTCATTAAGAAAGTTAACCTTGAATTAACAAAGTAATGTACGTTTATCTCTCTCTCTCCGTAATCGGTGTTACCTACGAGTTGAACTTATGATAAGGAATGGATAGAAGTGATCTACTACCTTACAATGCACAGTCCAGTCAACTAGCTGTGCTAAAATGGTGCATTAATCAAGAAAATAAACTGTTCTTGAATGTTGCATAATCCAATCAACAGGCTACTCCTTAATGGTGATTAGCCCAGTTAATAAATTGTTCTTGAATGATGGATTGTTCAGACACCAGAACGCCTGTAAATTGCACATAATCCACTCAATAAACTGCCACTGAATGGTTCATAATCTGTCAATATAGTGCTCTCAAATAATACATTGTCCAAAATTGGATTGCCTTCAATATACTGTCAAATGCCACATTGCCCAGTGAATAAACTTTTCTGGAATGGTGCATAATCCAAATAGTAGACTGCTTTATAGCTGTGCATTGTCCAGTCAATAGACTGCCTTGTAATCGTGCTTAGTCCAGTCAATAGACTGCCTTGTAATAGTGCTTAGTCCAGTCAATAGACTGCCTTGTAATAGTGCTTAGTCCAGTCAATAGACTGCCTTGTAATAGTGCTTAGTCCAGTCAATAGACTGCCGTGTAATAGTGCTTAGTCCAGTCAATAGACTGCCTTCTAATGGTGCTTAGTCCAGTCAATAGACTGCCTTGTAATGGTGCTTAGTCCAGTCAATAGACTGCCTTGTAATAGTGCTTAGTCCAGTCAATAGACTGCCTTGTAATAGTGCTTAGTCCAGTCAATAGACTGCTTCTAATGGTGCTTAGTCCAGTCAATAGACTGCCTTCTAATGGTGCTTAGTCCAGTCAATAGACTGCCTTGTAATGGTGCTTAGTCCAGTCAATAGACTGCCTTGTAATAGTGCTTAGTCCAGTCAATAGACTGCCTTGTAATAGTGCTTAGTCCAGTCAATAGACTGCTTCTAATGGTGCTTAGTCCAGTCAATAGACTGCTTCTAATGGTGCATATTACAGTCAATAAACTGCTCTTAAATGGTGTATAAACCAGTCAATATACAGCTCTCAAATGTGGATAATCCAGCCAATAGAATGCATTCTAATGGCTGGAATCCATTCAAAAAGTAGCTTATGAATTGTGCATAATTCACCCATTAAACTGTTCTCAAATGGTGTATAATATTATTAATAAACTGTGCTCAAATAGTGAATATTACAGCCCATAAACTATTTTCTATTGGTGCACATCAAAGTGAACATAATTGCTGTCAAAATGGTGCATATTCCAGTGAATAAACTGTTCTTTAACGGTGTGTATTCCAGTCAATAGACTGCTCTCGAATTGTGCATTTTACACTCAATGCACTGCCTTCTGATGTTTCATAATCTAGAAAGAGGAAAGAAAGAACTCGCATTTATATTGCACCTTTAAAACTTTAGGTTGTAAAAGGTGCCAATGAAGTACTTTTGAAGAATAGTCACTGTTGTAATGTTGGGAAGCACATCAGCCAGTTTGCATAGAGCAAGATCCCACAAACAGCAATTCAATAAATGACAAGATAATCTGTATTAGTGATGTTGGTTAAGGGATAAATATTGGACATGTCACTGAGGAGAACTCCCCTGCTCTTCTTCAAATAGTGCCATGGGATCTTTTACATCCACCTGAGAGAGAAGACAGGAGCCTCAGCTTAGTGTCTTAGTCAAAGACAGCACCTCTGACAGTGCAGCACTCCTTAAGTGCTACACTGAAGTATCAGCCGAAATTAAGTGCTCAAATCTCTCGAGTGGGACTTGAACCCACCACCCAGAGGCAGGTGTGCTGCCATTGATCCTAAGCTGTCACAACAGGGGTGATTTTAAGCCTACCCACCAGATGGAAACCAGACAATTGGGCAGTTACAATTTCCCAAGTTACTTACCCGCCCCAAAGCTGCCGGGAACCGACTCAACGCAATTTTCACCTGCCCAACAGAGCAGGCCACCCACCCAAAGCCGGTGGAGTCCTTTCTTACATATACATGTTAGCTGCAACTGCAATTTTAACTAGGCGGCCTGAGCGGGAAGCGGCAGTGAGTTTCCCGCCAGGCCAACCCAGCAAGGAAATGGATCGGGGGCAATTTTTTTTTTACTTTCCTCGTGGGGCCAGGAGGAAATGCAGTGCTGGTAATTAAACCTGGTTGAATGTGTACAACACAGGCTGTAGGTTAAAGCTGCTCCAACAATGCACTTTAACCCAAGCTTAGAACAACACTCCGGATCGTCCGAATTTATGGCAGACAAAAGGGAGAAGCCCAGCGGAAATTCAACCGCTTCATTTTGGGGGCAAGGCATCAAACCAATCCTGTCTGCCCTCTCAGGTGGACATGGAAGATCCCATGGCACTATTTCGAAGAAGAGCAGGGGGGTTCTGCCTGGTGTCTTGGACAATATTTATCCCTCAATCAACATCACTAAAACAGATTATCTGGTCATTTATGCCATTGCTGTTTGTGGAACTTTGGCTGCTGTGTTTCCAATTTCAAAAAGTACTTCAGTGGCTTGAAGTGCTTTGGGACCTCCTGAGGACATGAAAGGCTCTATTCAAATAGAAGTTCTTTCTATTCTTGACCTAGATGTGCTCAATTCCCAAAGACTGACATCCCTCAACTTAATGAGCGTAAAATTTCCCTCACAAGTAAATTAACATAAGAAACAGTTTCAGAATGAACAACTATAGACAAAAAAATGTTAAGCATAATTCTTTTCAACTGATTCTTCAGACAGCTGTGGGTGGTGAGCCTCCTTCATTAAGGTACTGTGCCAATTAAAGTCAGGTTACTAGGAGCAAATTGAGCCACTTAAACCTTAAAGTGTTAGAACGTCAGACAGATTCTTCTTTTGACATAAGTTATATGGAACAAGGCACGAGTTTGATAGTCTAGAGTTGAGGAGGCTAGGAGTAATGGAGCTGTAACTGAATCGGGTTCTACAGATGATATCATAAGCCTCAACAGTGGAGTTCAAGTAGTTTATGGATGTGATTTGAACCACGAGGTTAAATTACATTTTCACACATGATCTCCTATCCATATTGTTATAGTATAGACTCCATGAAATGAATGGTGCTAGTGGCAGGGCCAAGTCGACCCACACACAGACATGAATTGAAGGCTGGAAACAGCTACCGTGAGGCCATCATTACACACTGATATTGTCACACTCATATTCAGGACAGCACAATAAAGAAATTATATAGCAGATCTAAAGCAGAACTGCAAAGAATTAAAAAGTTATGTTTGCAAATGGATTATGATGTACAGCAGTAATTAATCAGCAGTTTTATAACTGTGGTGATGAATGATCTACTAACCAAATACAACAATAGGTGACTTACTGGGCTGTTTCATTTCTGTTTAAAGCAAATGCCAAAATTCAATTAACAGGACTTACTGGTAGCAAAATCTACAATGATTGAGCAAAAACTCCTTAATATGCTGCTTCACCATAATGAGCTTCTACAAAGCAGTATCTGCTGACAAGAGATTTGCGTTTCCAGCGATTGTTCAAGACCATATAGGTTCCCTATCTGCAGCCACGGACAATCGGGTGGTGGGTTTAATATTAATTTAAATTGAAATTATTAAAATAAATTACAGGGAAATTGGATGGCCCGTGAGATGGGCTGTGTGCCCAATTGTCCATCTGACTTCCTGTCAAATGAGATTCTGCACCGGGAGATTTAACTTGTAAAACACACCTATCTTTGAAGTAGTGCTGAACTTTTGTCAACACAGCCCTGGATGACACAGGGCTTTTAATGAAAAAAAAATTCCATTCCCTAGGATACAATGTTCCTAGTGTTAAGGGATGAGGATAGCTAGAAACCATCAAAAAGCCAAAAGATATCAGATGAACCAGTGGACCATTAAAAGCAATGAGAGTTGAATACAACTTCAGGGACGTACTTAAATTAAAGGAACATTGACATCTGGAAATTCTGGCAGGCAAACTTAAAATCCCCTTGTGCACCAACAATTGCAAACGCTCAGAAGGCAAATTGGAAGCACAAGTACAAGTGCTGCAACTTCTGAAAGCTGCTTGACAGTTTCAAAGATCTTCACCAAGCAGCTAAGAATTAATTGACGGAACTTTTTTGTAGCTATCCGAAAACGTCTTATTCTACATTTTGTTAATGGAAACAAATTTTTGCAACTTTTTGTGATTCTCTGAAGTCTGGTTTGTCAACAAAAACTTGTGGCTTTCGGTATTGATAAAGAATTAGTGCCAATTCAGAAACTTCAGACAATACCCCTTTAAAAGAATTAAGTAATTGCTTTTGCACTGTAATGTTGGCAAACACTTGAACGATTCTATCAAGTTACGCTGTACTTACCATATATCACTGTTGTCAATGGAAGACCAACTTTAGCATCTTTCCTCTAAAAAATATAGGGCTGCACTGCTTTTTTAAAATTTGTTCATGGGATGTGGGCGTCGCTGGCGAGGCCAGCATTTATTGCCCATCGCTAATTGCCCTCGAAGGTGGTGGTGAGCCGCCTTCTTGAACCGCTGCAGTCCGTGTGGTGATAGTTCTCCCACAGTGCTGTTAGGAAGGGAGTTCCAGGATTTTGACCCAGCGACAATGAAGGAATGGCGATATATTTCCAAGTCGCCACAGTATTTATATGGCTGGTCCAGTTAAGTTTCTGGTCAATAGTGACCCCCAGGATGTTGATGGTGGGGGATTCGGCGATGGTAATGCCGTTGAATGTCAAGGGGAGGTGGTTAGACTCTTTCTTGTTGGAGATGGTCATTGCCTGGCACTTGTCTGGCGCGAATATTACTTGCCACTTATGAGCCCAAGCCTGGATGTTGTCCAGGTCTTGCTGCATGCGGGCTCGGACTGCTTCATTATTTGAGGGGTTGCGAATGGAACTGAACACTGTGCAGTCATCAGCGAACATCCCCATTTCTGACCTTATGATGGAGGGAAGGTCATTGATGAAGCAGCTGAAGATGGTTGGGCCGAGGACACTGCCCTGAGGAACTCCTGCAGCAATGTCCTGGGGCTGAGATGATTGGCCTCCAACAACCACTACCATCTTCCTTTGTGCTAGGTATGACTCCAGCCACTGGAGAGTTTTCCCCTGATTCCCATTGACTTCAATTTTACTAGGGCTCCTTGGTGCCACACTCGGTCAAATGCTGCCTTGATGTCAAGGGCAGTCACTCTCACCTCACCTCTGGAATTCAGCTCTTTGGTCCATGTTTGGACCAAGGCCGTAATGAGGTCTGGAGCCGAGTGGTCCTGGCGGAACCCAAACTGAGCATCGGTGAGCAGGTTATTGGTGAATAAGTGCCGCTTGATAGCACTGTCGACGACACCTTCCATCACTTTGCTGATGATTGAGAGTAGACTGATGGGGTGGTAATTGGCCGGATTGGATTTGTCCTGCTTTTTGTGGACAGGACATACCTGGGCAATTTTCCACATTGTCGGGTAGATGCCAGTGTTGTAGCTGTACTGGAACAGCTGCTAGTTCTGGAGCACAAGACTTCAGCACTACAGCTGGGATGTTGTCTGGGCCCATAGCCTTTGCTGTATCCAGTGCACTCAGCCATTTCTTGATATCACGTGGAGTGAATCGAATTGGCTGAAGACTGGCTTCCGTGATGGTGGGGATATCGGGAGGAGGCCGAGATGGATCATCCACTCGGCACTTCTGGCTGAAGATGGTTGCAAACGCTTCAGCCTTGTCTTTTGCACTTACGTGCTGGACTCCGCCATCATCGAGGATGGGGATGTTTGCAGAGCCTCCTCCTCCCGTTAGTTGTTTAATTGTCCACCACCATTCACGACTGGATGTGGCAGGACTGCAGAGCTTTAATCTGATCCGTTGGTTGTGGAATCGCTTAGCTCTGTCGATAGCATGTTGCTTCTGCTGCTTAGCATATATGTAGCCCTGAGTTGTAGCTTCACCAGGTTGGCACCTCATTTTTAGGTACGCCTGGTGCTGCTCCTGGCATGCTCTTCTACACTCCTCATTGAACCAGGGTTGATCCCCTGGCTTGTTGGTAATGGTAGAGTGAGGAATATGCCGGGCCATGAGGTTACAGATTGTGCTGGAATACAATTCTGCTGCTGCTGATGGCCCACAGCGCCTCATGGATGCCCAGTTTTGAGCTGCTGAGATCTGTTCTGAATCTATCCCATTTAGCACGGTGGTAGTGCCACACAACACGTTGGATGGTGTCCTTAGTGCAAAGAAGGGACTTCATCTCCACGAGGACTGTGCGGTGGTCGCTCCTACCAATACTGTCATGGACAGGTAGGTTGGTGAGGACGAGGTCAAGTAAGTTTTTCCCTCGTGTTGGTTCGCTCACCACCTGCCGCAGGCCCAGTCTAGCAGCTATGTCCTTCAGGACTCGGCCAGCTTGGTCAGTTGTGGTGCTACCGAGCCACTCTTGGTGATGGACATTGAAGTCCCCCACCCAGAGTACATTTTGTGCCCTTGCTCCCCTCAGTGCTTCAGCAGGAGGTTTCCTTGCCCATGTTTGACCTGATGCCATGAGATTTCATGGGGTCCAAGAGTCAATGTTGAGGACTCCCAGGGCCACTCCCTCCTGACTGTATATCACTGTACCGCCACCTCTGGTGGGTCTGTCCTGCCAGGTGGGACAGGACATACCCAGGGATGGTGATGGAAGAGTCTGGGACGTTGGCTGAAAGGTATGATTCTGTGAGTATGGCTATGTCAGGCTGTTGCTTGACTAGTCTGTGGGACAGCTCTCCCAATTTTGGCACAAGTCCCCAGATGTTGGTAAAGAGGACCTTGCAGGGTCGACTGGGCTTGGTTTGCTGTTGTCGTGTCCGGTGCCTAGTGGTCTGTCTGGTTTTATTCTTATTATGACTTTTCATAGCAAGATTTTACAACTGAGTGGCTTGCTCGGCCATTTCAGAGGGCAATTAAGAATCAACCACATTGCTGTGGGTCTGGAGTCACATTTTGGACAGACTGGGTAAGGACGGCAGGTTTCCTTCCACTAAAGGACACTAGTGATCCAGGTGGGTTTTTATGACAATCCAGTAGTTTTATGGCCATCATTACTGATACTAGTATTTTAATTCCAGATTTTTATTTAATGAATTGAATTAATTAATTCAATTTAAATTCGCCAGCTGCCGTGGTGGGATTTGAACTCATGACGCTGGATTTTAGTCCAGGCCTCTAGATTACTAGTCCAGTAACATAACCACTATGCTACCTCCAGGGGCTCAAAGACCCACTTAAAGAGGTGAGTTTGAGCACTGCCTCGGGAAGCAATAGCATTCGAGGCACCAATAATCTGGACTGTGGACTATTAGCTGGGTAAATGGAATTGAGGTACAGATCAGCCATGATCTAATTGAACGCCGGAGCAGGCTCAAGGGGCTTAATACTGCTACGTTCATGGGAACATAGGAACAGGGGTAGGCCATTCAACCCCTCGAGTAATGTAATGGTCACATTATCGGCAGAAGCCATCATTTTGTCAGAATGTTATTACAGGCCTTTAGAAATCTACCCTAAGCACCTGGGAAGGTGCACCAGCCAGTAAAGTGGTGAACTATGACTTTAAAAATAACTAAGCACATAAAAGCTCGGAGGTGGGCAGTGTTTCCATTTTTGGGTACTTTGAAATCCATACCACAAAGTGTGCATTCCTCAGCCACAGGCGTTATTATAAGAACTGCTTCTCCAATATAAATATATTACTTTCTGGCTTGTTGTCAGCAAGTCACTGATGCATGATTTAAATCCCATTCAGCACCTACAGAGATGTCACTTCATCTCCTGAGCTTTCTATAGGCTTTATGGTGATAATGGGAGAACTAAAAATGCATGATCTACAAATTACTGGAGTTAATCCTGTCTGATCAGTTTTCCTTCAAAAATACATGACTTTCATCAGTTATTAGTTTACTCAAACACCATGAGAAAGTTAAACAAAGAATGCACATCCCTCGTTGATCTGCATCTTAAAGTGAAATATAGTGAAAAAATCATTTCAGAGGATCTTCTGTCTTTTTTAAATACCAAAAAGATAAAAGCTGATGAGGGGACTATTAATTGTTGCAAACAAGGACAAATCTAGGTCCTAGAAAGATGCAAATTTTAATTTGTTTGGTTTAATTCATATAGGCCTGAATACAATTGCTTTCTATTTGTTTAACTTACATTTCTGATCATTTTCTTTATCTGCTCATTGAGGTGAGAGATGTCAGTCACAATAATGGGATATGTCCCACTACTGGCATCTAGGGGGACCCCCAAGAACGGGTGGGTTGGGGGCGGGTGGGAGGTTAAAGTAGCAGCTTTCTGGAGTGGGACAGCATCCCGGCCCACTTCCGGGTTTAACCCAGGCGCGTTGGGATGCGCGCTCAACAGAAACCCGGAAGTCCTGTCCGCACTTAAAGCCGATGGGCCGATATTTAAAGGGCCAATTCAGGTAGTTGAAACACTTGAGGTACTCAACTTTTTGTGGATTCTGCAACAGAAACGGATTTAACTTCTCCTGAGCGTGTCTCCTGTGGCTTCTGAAACACGCTATTGAGACGGAGGCGAGTTGCAGCCGAAGCTCATTTGGCTCTTTAAACCAGTGATTGACATATCTCAATAAAAGGTGAGGTATTGCAGCTGGGCACTCAGTTCTCTCAAACATTTGGCTGGGAGTTCTTTGTGCTTCGACCGAGATTTCTTTGTTGAGACTGAGAATTCTCATGTTCAGACAAATTTATCTACATTTTGGACCCCCTCAAACTGACAAGATCAGGATGGGGGGTGGGCACAATGGATCTATTCCACAGTACATCTGAGGAGGAGGATCATGAAGATGGGGAACCTATCGCCAGAGCAGCCCCGCACATTGCTGCCCCTGATGCCAGGGATGCCCTCATCTCTTAACAGGTTCACATAGTTAGATGTGCGAATTGAAGACTTTGAAATAATCAGGCCGCCTGGAACAACCACCACCCCCAATCCCCTCCTCCCTTTGCACGACTCAGTCCTTCAATCACGCATAGGCCCATTGCACACGCACCCAATGGGTGGCATCATGACTTGGCATTCATGATGAAGCACATGAAAGGGTGAATTCACAAAAGGGACTCAAGAATGGTCAAGATATGGCAGTGGTGGTGATAATGATTAAATTTAATGTGCCATAGCAAAAAAAATTAACAACATGACAGCTTCTCCATCACCCTTGTGTTGATGAATTACAAAACCTTAGCCTATCTCTTTCTATCGCTTCTACGCGGTGCATCCCGTGTGGTTTCAGTAGAGGTAGTGGCAGGTTGCTCAGGTCCCTGCCTTGACTGCTGAGATGCTCTCAACCTGCACCCTCTGGGTTTTGGAGCCCGTGAGGGCCCTGCCAAAGACTGCTCCACCTGCACCTGTGTAGGGGCAGACTCAATCATCGGGAGATGAGGCAGTATAGCGGGTACTGATTGAGGGGAGGGGGCAACGGATGAGACGTGGGAGCACCTTGGGTGGAGTCTCCACTTCCATATCCCCTTTCACCATCATCCCTTTCCTGGGCCAGGCCCACATCACTCCTACCACTCTGCTGGACAGTAGTTTGGTGAACAAATGTGCCGTCTTATACGGCCATGGCTAAAGTATCTGTCAGCCTGTTTAAGGCGGCATTCATGTTGGCTTCCAGAGTCCCCATGGCCGTTGTCAGTGCCTGAATGGACTCATTTGAGAGCCGTCCATGAAGCTCAATGGAGGCTGCCATTCTCCACTGAAGGCATTCCCACACTTACCTGCACCACCAATCCACTAGCGATGGAGTTGGACTCCTCCATTCTCTCCGGCACTTTATCCATTACCTCGTAAAGTTGCTGCTGTCCCTCTATCATTCTCCCTCCCATCGATCGCCCCCAGGGTTCAGCATCTGTGTCCAGCTGAGCAGAGCTTAGAGAGGAGTGCGGCCCCCTGACACGGACTCGCCACAGCTGCCCCTGGCACCAGTGTCTGCCAGTGCTCACTTGTGAATTGTGAATCACCAGGTGACAGCCCAACTAACCGTCTAACAGGACCCACCGAAGTGTGAGTATCAGCGCTGGTACACGGCTGTATGTCCTGTGACGGTGCACCCTCAGAAGGAATGAGCTCCTCTGAGAAATCCCTTTCTTCCATTTTTGCTGATTCCTCGTGAATGCCCTGGAAGACAATAGAAAGCGATATTAATGATTCATTGCAAGAGTGACAATCTGTCCAATGACCATGCTGAGGTGTGGCACAGTTACATCATTGATAAAATCAATTCATCATGTGTGTGAAAGACGTTAAAGTTCTGTCACCAGCCATCTGCGGGTTGCCAGTCTCTCCATTTCTGATGTTATAGGCATGCGATGGTCCGATTTCCATGGCTGCCTCCTCCACGTCAGTCACCTCCCACTATGTGGTGGGCCTCCTCCAGTTCTGCTCCTCTCCTTTGCATTTTGAGCTCTCTTCTCCTACAAAGGGAGAAAGAACAGACTTGTGAGTGACTGAAGCTGACATATTCACCCGATGGATGCAATACTTTGAGTGAAGCTGACCATGAAAGAGATGCATCAGAGGCTGACTATCAGACAGATACATCACATTGCGTTAGGATTGGGGTGAATGGCAGTGGTGGGTGAGTAAATGGGCAGTTGAGGAAGTGCATAGAAAGTGAAGGACGGTTGCTGCTGCTGACACTTAAGTGGGCGTGAGGAGTTATGTGATGGGTTCGGCGAGCCAACACAGAGTGACGGGGGTGTTGAACAACATAGGATGTGGGTGAATCAGTAACTCACTTTTCCTGACCTGAACCCAAGACCCAGGCACTGTGCTCCTGCTGCTCACCTCTTCTGCCACGTCCAGCTGAGCATTTTTGGTTAGAGAGCTAAGTTTTCTCCTACCATCCATTGGAAATATTATCTCCCCCCGGCTCTCACTGCAGCCAGCAGTACATCCAGGGAGGCATCATTAAATCTACGGGCAGCCTTTGTTTCCCTGGACTCCATGGGGGCTAGATTGGGCCACATAGCGGCCGTTGTGTAGGTGTTACACGGACTCCAAAGCCCCGAAAATAGTGTCCGGTGTGACGTGCGCAGGACACCATCTTGGTAAAGGTGGCTGTGCGCGCACACCTATCAAATGCCGGCAACATATTGAGTAGGGAGATTATGACGTGAATCAGTGTTCAACGCTGATTTGAAGCAGCCAGTGGCATTTTGGAACTCCCCGCCCCAGCCAATGCGCTGTCTTAACTGCGGACAGCTGAACAGGAGTTAAAGGGCATGAAGGACCCCCACCAGTGCTATTTAAAGTGACCATGCAGGAGTTACAGGTTGGTTGCTGGATTAGTTATTCTGGCTGCTGATACAATTGTGGGTGTTTGTGGAAGTTTCCTTTATTTGGAGAAAGTTGCAATGTTATATAAAGGGTGGCCTGGGTGGTCGTGCAGTACTGTTAGTGGCATTTAAAATAATGTGCTGAATAATGTTGCTTCCAGACATGGGTGGTCTGCTAGGGCTTCGTCTGGGAATTGAACATGACTGGGAGCATGCAGAGAGGCCACGCATAGCGGGACAAGCTGCTAGAAGAGGGAGGAGGAGTTGGAGTAGGTGCAGGGCATTCAGCAACTAGGGCCTTCAGAGTCCAATCCTCTTACCTTAACTTCAGCGACGACCAGCGCATCAGACGGCTGTGGTTCACTAAAGAGGTCGTGACTGAAACTTGTCAACTGCTGCAGCCATAACTGCAGCCTCAGAGCAGGGCAAGGACAGCATTGGCTGCGGCTGTCAAGGTGACCGTGGCACTTAATTTTTATGGTTCTGGCTCCTTTCAGGCTGCTGCCGGTGATATAAGCAACATCTCACAATTTGCAGTGCCCTGCTGTATAAGGGAGGTCACGGAGCCTCTGTATGCACTCAAACAGATTCATCATGTTCCCTCTTGCCATTCATGCTCCATGTCAACACTCGGCCATATTCATGAACAGAAAGGGATTCCACTCCCTCAATGTGCAGCTAGTGTGCAACCACGTGCAATGTATTATGCAGGTCAATGCCCGCTATCCTGGCAACTGTCATGACTCCTTCATTCTGCGGCAGTCCAACGTGCCACCTGTAAGAACATAAGAAATATGAGCAGGAGTAGGCCATACGGCCCCTTGAGCCTCCTCCACCATTCAATCAGGTCATGGCTGATCTTCGACCTCAACTCCACTTTCCTGCCCCATCCCCATATCCCTAGATTCCCATCAAGTCCAAAAATCTATCCATCTCAGCCTTGAATATATTCAGTGACTCAGCATCCACAGCCCTCTGGGGTAGAGAATTCCAAAGATTCACAACCCTCTGAGTGAAGAAATTCCTCCTCATCTCAGTCCTAAATGGTCAAAAGCTTATCCTGAGACTGCCCCCTAGTTCTAGACTCTCCAGCCAGGGGAAACATCCTCTCAGCATCTACCCTGTCAAGCCCTCTCAGAATCTTATATGCTTCAATGAGTTCACCTCTCATTCTTCTAAACTCCAGAGAGTATAGGCCCATTCTACTCAATCTCTCCTCATAGGACAACCCTCTCATCCCAGGAATCAATCTAGTGAACCTTTGTTGCACCGCCTCTAAGGCAAGTATATTCTTCCTTAGGTAAGGAGACCAAAACTGTACACAGTACTCCAGGTGTGGTCTCACCAAAGCCCTGTACAATTGCAGCAAGACCTCCTTACTCTTGTATTCCAACCCCCTTGCAATAAAGGCCAATGTATTATTTGCCTTCCTAATTGCTTGCTGTGCCTGTATGTTAACTCTCTGTGTTTTGTGGACAAGGACACCCAAATCCCTCTGAACACCAACATTTAATAGTTTCTCACCATTTAAAAAATATTCTTTTTTTTATTCTTCCTACCAAAGTGAATAACCTCACATTTCCCCACATTATACTCCAACTGCCACCTTCTTGCCCAATCACTTAACCTGTCTATATCCCTTTGTAGCCTCTTTATGTCCTCCTCACAACTTACTTTCCCACTTAGCTTTGTATTGTCAGCAAACTTGGATACATCACACTTGGTCCCTTCATCTAAGTCATTAATATAGATTGTAAATAGCTGAGGCCCAAGCACTGATCCTTGCGGCACCCCACTAGCTACAACCTGCCAACCTGAAATCGGCCTGTTCATTCCTACTCTCTGTTTTCCGTCCATTAACCAATCCTCTATCCATACTAATATATATTACCCCCAACCCCATGAGCCCTTATCTTGTGTAACAACCTTTCATGTGGCACCTTATCGAATGCCTTTTGAAAATCCAAATATACTACATCCACTGGTTCCCCAATATTTACCCTGCTAGTTACATCCTCAAAAAACTCTAATAGATTTGTCAAACATGATTTCCTTTCATAAAACCATGTTGACTCTGCCTAATCATATTATGATTTTCTAAGTGCCCTGTTACCACGTTCTTAATAATGGATTCTCGCATTTTCCTGACGACTGATGTCAGGCTAACTGGCCTGTAGTTCCCTGTTTTCTCTCTCCCTCCCGTCTTGAATAGCAGTGTTACATTTTCAACCTTCCAATCCACAGGAACCATCCTAGAATTTAGGGAATTTTAGAAGATCACAACCAATGCACCCACTATCTCTGCAGCCACCTCTTTTAGAACCCTCGGATGTAGGCCATCAGGTCCAGGGGATTTGTCGGCTCTTAGTCCCTTTAATTACTCCAGTACTTTTTCTCTACTGATATTAATTACTTTAAGTTCCTCACTCTCATTAGCCCCTTGGTTCCCCACTATTTCTGGTATGTTTTTTGTGTCTTCTACTGTGAAGACAGATACAAAATATTTGTTTAACGCATCTGCCATTTCCTTATTCCCCCATTATAATTTCTCCTGTCTCAGTCTCTAAGGGACCCACGTTTACTTTCGCTAATCTCTTCCTTTTTACATACTTGTAGAAGCTTTTACAATCTGTTTTTATATTTCTTGCTAGTTTACTTTCATATCCTGTTTTCCCCCTTTTTGTCAATTTTTTGATCGTCCTTTGCCGGTTTCTAAAACTCTCCCAATCTTCAGGCTTACTACTCTTCTTGGCAACATTATAGGCCTTTTCTTTCAAACTAATACTATCCTTAACTTCTTTAGTTCGCCACAGATGGATCGCTTTTCCTGTGGCGTTTTTATTTTTCAACCTGCAAGTCAATGGTTGGCTACTGGGCGACAAGGGTTACCCTCTCAAGAAGTGGCTAATGACTCCGGTCCGCATTGCACGCACACGTGCAGAGCAGGCTGCACGCCGAGAGCCACGCTGCCACACGGAGCATCATCGAGCACACTATAGGTGCCCTCAAGCAACACTTCCGCTGCCTGGACCACTCCGGAGGAGCCCTGCATTACTGAGCTGAGCTGAGGTATCAAGATTTGTCATTGTATGCTGCATGCTGCACAACCTCGCCATTATGAGGGAATAGCCCTTGCCACCGCCTATCAGGCGAGATCCTGAGCAACAGGCAGAGGAGGAGGAAGAGGAGGAGGAGGAAGAAGAGATGGAGGAGGAAGTGGAAGAGGAGGAGGAAGCATAGCAGGAAGTGGAGGAAGAGGCAGGGAGGCAACAAGGTCGACAGGACCTGTCTGCCCGGGCTCTGCGTGATCAGATTATTAATAAGAGATATCGCTAACTTCAATGACACCTCCCCATTCACCAACAGTCCCACACTCCTTACCTTTCCACTCCCACATGACCATCAAATCGTCCTCCTTATGATTACACATTCCTTCCTCCCTCAGTTCATCGCAGAAATAAAAACCACCACCAAATACACATCCAAATCTAAATTTATCAATTAATAAATGCAATAAAGCAAACAAAATTAGACTATTCACCCTTATGCATTCCCTGAGTGCCTGTTGTTCGTGTGCCTTTACCTTTCCTAGTGCTCCTACGAGGTGCATCCCCAGTGGCTGGAGCATGGGTGGTGGAAGACTGCTGGCCTCCAATTGAGGATCATGCAGATGGCCATGGAGGATGACCTCGAGCAGCCCTGGGCCGGGAGGGTCCGGCTTTACACTGCACCGTCTCAGCCTGGAGAAGGAGGATTAGGTATGCAGAGACTCTCATCAGCACCACCAGTGGCCACGGCCACAGCGATGGACCGCCCAATGATCACCAGCACGGTGCCCCCTATGGGGGTGAGGATGTGTAGGCGCGCCTGTTCTCCTCCAGGTCTTTCCTGCTGCCTCATGTTATGCGCCACCTTCTCCTGCAAGAAAGAGGGAAGTGTGTCGGTGAGTGTCCTGCAAGATGTTTCGGTGATGTGGCTGTCATGGTTGAATAGTTGCCAGTGTGTGTGACCTGTGAAATGCGGGTGTGCGGCTTGCAAGAGTGGTAATGTGTGAGGGTGAGATGCAGCGTTTGATTCACAGGGTTGAGTACTGATTGAAAGAGTTAGTTGATAGGTGGGTGATGGGAGGCGTAGTGTGTGGAGTAGTGGAGGAGACTAGTGGTGCAGTTGGTAGGAGACGCCACTTGACAGTTGAACTCACTCACCTTGACCACTCGTGTCAAATCATTAAACTTCTTCCTGCACTGCATGTGCCTGGACTGATGCTCCTGGCATTGACCTCTTCCGCCTCAGCCTCCCACTGCCTCTTGAGGATGCGTCTGGAGGGCCTCCTGCCCCCCTGTGGAAATAGGATGCCCCTCCAACTGCCCACCTCTTCCACCAAGGCCTGCAGTGCACCGTCTGAGGACCCTGGTGAATCTCTCCCAGGCACTGCCAATCCTCAATATCTTCTAACCCTGGAATCATTTCACACCACTTCCTGCAGCCACAGTGCACTTCCCCTTTAAGAGGTGCAGGCTGCCTTTAAGTGGAGCTAGCGGGGCCCCCTGCTGGTGAGCAGCCACTTAACAGCGCAGGTAACGCTGACTGCACACAGCAATCGTGCAGATTAGCAGGCAGCAAGAATGTTACATGCTGCCTGCATCTCAACGACTGGGCACGGGTTAATCACACACCGCGATCCCCGCGCCCGTTGTTGTGGGTTAACCAATTTAATCCCCCATTTTTTCTTTCTCCTTCAAAATCCATTCTTGGACTGGCCCTTTAAATATTGGGCTTTAAATCACATCATTCGGGTGTGCAGTAGGCATGCTGCGCAGCTTGGAGATGTGAAACCCGGAAGCAAAGGTAATTAACTGCAATCGAGATACGATCGCAGATTTAAACGCGCTCACTTTGCCTTTGGGTGCCCCACGAGTGAATCTATCCGCCCTTTGACTTCCCGCCGCCATGCTAAAATCATGGCCCTAGTCTCAGAAACGGACACAACCAGTTTTGCTGTAATACAACCAATGCAGATTAAAGCCGTCTGTCTCTGTCCCATCAATGATCTTTAGATAGTAATCCTGACTGCATCACTAGGAATTTTCCCATTTCTAATGCCAGCCTCACCTGACCAACAGGTCACGAGCCGTCACTGCCATGGCTATACAATTTCCCCACATTCCTTGTTGTAACAACTGTTGGGTAAAATACCTTAACATGAAATATGAAACTAAAGGCCCAAAATTCCAATTTTTTGGGAGGGGTGGCAAAATTGGAGTAGTTCTGACATAGAGAGCTAGAATTTGAGCTGTAAATCAGATAAGCCAGAATTACATTTGTTCTAAAATACAAGCTAAATTCCACTAGAAGTTGTTGCTGGCAGAAGATGCGTCCACCCCCAGAGTGGTGCATATATGCAGATGACAGGATGATGAGGGCAAAAGGTGACTCCAACGCAAAAGAGTATCGGGCGGAGTGTAAAATGGGATTCCGATTCTGATTCTCTAACCCCCTGTTTTGCGCTTCCACTCAAAGCAAATTCCACCTCTGCTGTTTCAAATATTCTGCCGTTTATACCAGAATTGCACCTGATGTGCGTTAAAGCTGTGGAAAAGATGGCTAAATTATCTGCGTGTCCTTTCGAACCGGAAAGCGATTGAGTTTACAGGCTTTGAATGTCGGAAACATCAGCTTTGACTGAAACAAAAAGTCTGCTCTCGGCTGATGTTAAAGTTTCAGGCAGGGGAATCTTATTCTTCCCGCTCTTCTGTCACTGAGTGCTGGCCATCGGGTTCATTATGGGCAATCCCACAAATGTCCTTATGATGGAGGCAGAACAGTAACAGGAGGAAGAGGAGATAACAGAGGCAAGCAGGGTAAAGCTACACCAAAGGAGACCAAATAGGAGGTAGTCTTTCACCATAATCTACATACTAGAGTCTACAGTCCATTCTACTCCCTCAGTCATGACTCAGAAGAGGTCTGCTTAAGGAGGCAATGTTTTTTTTATTCGTTCATGGGATGTGGGCGTCACTGGCGAGGCCGGCATTTATTGCCCATCCCTAATTGCCCTTGAGAAGGTGGTGGTGAGCTGCCTTCTTGAACCACTGCAGTCTGTGTGGTGAAGGTTCTCCCACAGTGCTGTTAGGAAGGGAGTTCCAGGATTTTGACCCAGCGACGATAAAGGAACGGCGATATATTTCTGATTTAGGATGGTGTGTGACTTGGAGGGGAACGTGCAGGTGGTGTTGTTCCCATGCGGCTGCTGCCCTTGTCCTTCTCGAAGGTAGAGGTAGACCCCCCCACGATCTCCAGCTCCCCCACAATCTCCGACCCCCTCACGACCTTTGAACCCCCCCATGATCTCCGTTCCCCCCCACAATCTCCGACCCCCCCCCACGATCTCCGAACCCCCAAGATCTCCGAAACCCCCCACGATCTCTGACCCTCCCCAGGATCCCTAACCCCCCACGATCTCCGAACCCCCCCATGTCCACCCCCCCAATCTCCAACCACCCCCCCAATCACCAACCCACCCAATGTCCAACTCCCCCATGTCTGAGCCCCTGATGACCCCCCAATGACTCCTGACCCCAATGACTCCCCCTGACGACCACCCCCCCCGCTGATGACCGGCCCCCTTGCCCGCCCCTCCCCCCCCCCCCCCCGACATCAGACTTACCTGCTGGCATCCATTCCCTGGCTGCTCTCCCGTCCGACTTACAGCCAGCCAGTCAATCTGGCTGGCTGTCGTGCGGCAAACCTACAGAAAAATCGTAAGGACGTCCGGGAAACCCGTACTGCCGGGTTTCCCATCAGGAATTACCCCCACTCCCCACAGCCCTGTTCCTGGCTCCCTGTTAAAATTTACCCCCAGGTGCCTGAGCAGCCCAGTCTTGTATTTTGTTACCTACTTGAGTAGGCTGACTGGAAAGGCCACGTGAGCTGTCATCAGGAGAGAAGCCAGCATCACGAAGGCTGAACCCACTTGTGCTAGGTCCTGGATGTGAGTGCCCGCTGATCATTGGGAGGGTGGGCCTGATGTATCATTTAGATCCTGCAGACCCCGAGAGATGGCATCCGAATCTCTCAGAGGCCGGTTGCCATTGTTCCCTCCAGACAGTCCCCCAAGGCCTGAAGGTAAGTGGTCAAAACATCCATGTGGAATGCACTGTCTGGCCTGGCCGATTCCCTGATGGATGCAGATGTTCCTGGTGCTGCCATTCACTTCAGGCAATGCTGCAACGTCTCAAATCCTTCTCAGATATTGTCACTGAGGGTGGCGTTGGACACCACTGTGACCTCTGTCACCTCAATCAAATCACTCCTTAATCTTCTTTGTTCTAAAACAGCCCCAATTTTCCAAGTCTTTATTTGTAATTGTATTGCTTCATACCAAGCAGTATCCCAGTGATTCCACGTTGTACCCTCTCTGTTGCCTCAACATCCTTTCTATAGTGTGGAGCCCAAAACTACACACAGTACTTCAACAATGGTCTTATTAAGGTTTTATATGGGTATTTACCAAGCTCGCTCCGCACCCCCCTGACCCCCACCATTTTTGCTACCTCCAAGTATTCTTGCTCTGTTCCCTTGGCATCCTCGCACCCCCCCACCCCCCCCAGCCCAGGTATTTTCCACTCTGCCCTTCTCTCTATGTATTCTCAGCTCCCCCCTCCCCCAGCCCCAGATACTTTCCGCCTTCCCTCCACTGTGCCGGTCAGTTAGTGGCAATTTGGGTCATAACCCTTATCCCTTCACTCTTTCCTGCTTTATACCCCCCACCACCCCCCCACCTCTACCACTCACAGCATAGCTGAGATGTTTTATGCTGTTTTTACATAGTATACCGGCCTCTCAGTATTTAAATTAGCTGACCTTGCACTTTATGGCAGTACCAGCGCCATGACTTCAAGACGGATGGAAGTCCCATCTCCGCCCCCTCCACGTCCACACATCACCCCGTCCAGCCCTGCTCCGGCCCGCCCCGCTCCCGTCCCTGCCCCCGTCCCTGCCCCCATCCCCGCCCCATCCACATCCCCACCCTCATCCCCGTCCCCGCCCCCATCCCTGCCCCTGTCCGTGCCCTCGTCCCCATCCCGACCCACCCCTGCCATCGTCACCATTCCCGCCCCCATCCCTGCCCTCGTCCCCGCCCCCATCCCCATCCCCTTCCCCACCTCGTCCCCATCCCGGTCCCATCCCCGCCCTCATCCCCATCCCCGCCCCCATCCCCGCCCCCATCCCCGTCCCCATCCCAGCCCTCATCCCAGCCTCGTCCCCGCCCCCATCCCCATCCCCGTCCTCATCCCAGCCCTCATCCCCGTCCCCATCTTCATCCCCATCCTGCCCCGCCCCTGCCCCTGCCCCCATCACCGTTCCCGCCCCGTCCCCATCCCCGCCCTCATCCCCATCCCCCTCCCCACCACATCCCGTCCTGCCCCGACCCGCCTCAGTTTCAATGGCCCCGTCAGTATTTTGGGCCTTAAGCCTTTAAAAATCACTGTGATAATCTTGAAAAAAAAAGGACAATGCACATTTTTAAATCTGGGCCCGAGGTTTATGGGATATCGACCAGCATCGACTGGATCTTGTCACACATGTTGTCAGCTTTGTTCAAATCATGGAGTATCCGTCTTTGGACAACATCAGCATTAGACATCAGCATTACTTTTATAATCTCAGTCATTTGCTTGTCTTCATAATTGATGTTATTTTGTTGTGCTGCTGAGCAAACCACCACTCAAGCCTAGGCCGATTAACTGCAGCACACTAATAATAGTTATTAGATTATAACGTTTATTCTACTTTATAGATCTTCGAACTCCCCACTTTAAGGCTGGTTTATGAGAGCTCCTTTAGGAGGGCAGTTAGTCCTGAGGTTAGTACACAAGATTATCCTTCTCTCATTGCCAGAATATGGATTTTCAGACAATTTTTCATTTAATCGCCATGCCAAACCAGACCACATTAACATTCTCTTCAATTAACTAAACTCTTTTTCGAGTGTTTCTTAAGATGTCAATATTTTGTGTAATAGAGTGAGAGAGGGACGATATGTCAGCCATAGGCTTTTGGGAGCTCTGTATCCGCTATAGGGGTACATCTTTCGGAAATTGTATAAAATGTCAGAATGACCAAGGCAAAGCGGTATAGCTTCAAGAAATCTTTAAAGGCAATTATGGTCAATCGGGGGACTCTCAGCCTTGGAAGGATAAAAGGCAGGGAAATAGTTTAGTAGGAAGGAATGGGAAGAGTTGGAAGCTGGACCTGTTGTGGGTGAACAAACCTCACTTGTTTTGTACATTAAGCACTAGTCTACCTGTCTAATTGACCACTGGGCCTGCTTTAGCTTGTTACACGTGGTGTCCAAAGTGGAATTCAGCGCCCTGAGAAAGGTCAAGACCCACCATCATGGAGGAACTGCTGACAGCGTTCATGAAGGCCACATCAGCACAACTGACTTGGCAGACTAACAAGATTCTGGAACTCCAACATGAAACTAATTGGATCATGAAGGTGAAAGTGGAAAGAACTGAGGCTGAGATCCAGAATTTGATGTAGAGACTGGTGTCGGGAGGATCCAAAACAACAGACCCATAGCCTATTCCGGCCTAGCTTGGTAGTGGAAAAGATGATTCCTAATGATGATGTACCTTTTGGCCTTTGAATGACGTGTAGAGTGAGAAAAGTGGCCAAAAGATCAGTGGGCAAGGATTGTGGCTCCCTTTTTGGTAGGACGTGCCCAAAAGGCATACTTTTGGATGCAGCTGATTACTGGATGCTGAAGACGGAAATCCTGGCCCGTACCGGAGTAACCCCCATGATGAGAGCTTGACGGTATCAAGCCTGGACCTATGAGGTGGGGAAACCTCCAAGATCACAAATGTACGACCTGATCCACCTGGCCCTGGTGATGGCTGCAGCCCGAGGCAAATAACCCGGTGAAGATCGTGGAGCGGTTCATCCGAGCTCTACCCCCTGAACTTCAGGAGAGGGATCGGACAGGGAGAGCCGGCTGAGGACTAGGAGTTGGTGACAGAGGAATTGGCTCAAGATCATGGAAATTCAGGGCCAGACTCCTTAAAGCCACCAAAAAAAAAGAGACTTTGATCCAAATAATATGTGCCTGGATTCAATATGAAATCCTAGAGTTGAAGGAATAGGGTGGGGCCTCTTCCTCAGGGATGTGATATTTCAAAACGTACTTTTGGTGGGTGACGGGCAGTTCCTTTTGTCCATTTGGTCTTATTTTGTTATTTGGTGACTGACGCCAGTTTAAGAGGCAATGCCTCTAACAACTTGCCTTCCAGTTGTATTTTGGTGTACTGTTCCCACGTTGACATCGTTTGTGCAGTGTCAAGTTTAAAGGTTGTTTTCGTGCTGCCAACCACAATCTCTTCAACCAATAATCAATATTTCCCACTGCTGCTATTTCCAACAGAGAATTAATGAATAGTTCATGTGGCCATAATCAAGATAGCATATGGATTATCTTTAAAAACAGACTTATTTAAAGGCAAAACTTAGATGCTTAGCATCAGGGAAGATATAGCTCAAAACATAGGAACAGGAGTAGGCCATTCAGCCTCTTAAGCCTGTTCTGCCAGTCAGTTAGATCACGGCTGATCTGTACCTCAACCCCATTTACCGGCCTTTGCTCCACATCCCTTGATCCCCGAACCCAACAAAAATCTATCGATCTCAGTCTTGAAAATTTCAATTGACCCAGCTTTTTGGGTAACAAAGTTCCAGATTTCCACTACCCTTTTGCTTCTTAACTTCATTCCCAAATTGCCGATCTCATTTCAAGATCATGCGCTCTTGTTTTGGATTCCCCCACCAGAGGAATTTGTTTCTTTGGGGGGAAAAATTCGATAAGGGTCGTTTTTGGGTGGGGGTAATGTGATGCGCTAACACCCCGCGCCCGATGGACCCTACACAGGCAGCGTAGTGAACTTCGTGCTGCCTGCTAATTATCATGATATCTCTGTGCAGCAAATGCAACCCGCGTTGCTGAGAGGTGCCTGGAGAATGAGGAAGTTGGAAATGGGGCGTGCACAGCGCACGTCATCAGCAGCCTGCACCTCTTAAAGGTGCAGGTACACATTTCAAATGGCAAGTACACAACTTACTTGGAGGAGGGAAAGATGGCCACAAGAATAGCAGGACTGGCACGAGAGAGGGCTCCACGCTTCTCTGATGATGCTCGGGAGGCCCTGGTAGAAGGCGTGGACGAAAGGAGGGCCAACATATGCCCGCAGGGTGGCCGGAGACCCTCCAGACTGTAGCTCCGCAGGCTGTGGCGCAGGAAGTAAACACCAGGAGCTTTGCACCATGCGCGGGGGTGCAGTGCCAAAAGAAGTTCAATGATGGACCAGGCTACAGAAGATGACTGATGGACGTACACCACCAAATGCTTGGGGCACTGCAAAACCTGCCAGAAAGACTGCGCACAATGAGAAGGGGCATGGAGGAGTCCAGCTCCAATTTGGAACAGGACTTTACACAGATCTTGGAGCCCATCCTTTCCCACATGGAACGGGTGGTCACCTCCATCAGCACACCTGTGGAACCCACCATGATGCAGCGTCTGATGACTGTCATTGCAGCACAAACATCTGCCATCCAAGGTCTGATTGCTGCATTTGGAGCTCAGACTGATGCCGTGGAAGCTCAGACTGCTGCTATCATGGCTCTGGGCTCCACTGTGGAACAGGGCTTCCAGGGCGTCACAACACTCCAGATATCCGTTCTCCAGCTGATCACCAGGGTTGCTGAGGCGCCGCCCCGGGAGAGTGGCAGTGGTGCCATGGCAGTTGGACCTGCTGTCCTCTCCCAGGAGGACAGCCTTCCTGCTCCCACCCCTGCCACTCCACCAGTGCCTCAGTTGTTGCCTATCGGCCAGCCAGGCCAGACTGCTGCAGCCCATGCTGAGATGGTGCAGTCTGAAGCTAGGCCCTCCCGGCCCAGGGCTGCTCGAGGTTGTCCTCCAAGGCCACCTGCACGTTCCTCCATTGAAGGTTGGGAGGAATGTTGTTTAACCACAGTTGTAACTTTTTGACCCGTAAGGCAGTACCTGCCAAACCACTCTCAAATGTAGTCCAGGAACTCTCAGTAAGAATAGGGAGCTTCAAAAAACACTTCCTCCTCCTCCAGCAGCCAGAAGCAATAATCCAGCAACTAACCTGCAACACCTGCATTGCCCCTTTTAAATAGCATTAATGGGGGGTCCTTCAGGCACTTTAAGACACGTTCAGATGGTCAGGATTAAGACTGTGTGTTGAGTTGAGCTTTAAGGTCCAAAATGGTGTCTATCACTTTAAATCAGCACACTGATTGCATACATTTTCTCCCTACTTTACATTCTTCTAGCGTTCGGTATTTGCGCCTGTGCTAACCCCTATACCAAAATGGCATCCGGCGCACATCACACTGGAAACGTGCATGCGCATCCAAGACGCCATCTTGGATGTCAGAGGCCGTGTAATGCCGAAACAATAGGCACTACACAGCCCAATTTAGCGCCCTTTTTATCTGCCCTATCAAATCCCTTTATCACTTTAAACACCTCGATTAGATCATCCGTCCACCTTCTAAACTCAAGGGACTACAAGCCATTCTGATGAATTTGCACTGTACCCCTTTCAAGGCCAATATATCTTCCCTGAGGTTCGGTGGCAAAAACTGAACACAGTGCTCCAGATGCGGCTCTGACCAAGGGTTTGTACATCTAAAGCATCACTTTCTCACTTTTGTATTCCAGCCCTCTTGAGATAAAGGCCAACATTCCATTAGCCTTTTTGTACCTATACATTAGCTTTTAGTGATTTGTGTACATGGACACCCAAATTCCTTTGACCTCTACAGTTCCCAGTATCTCACCATTAAGGAAATACAAACACCAGTGCAGAAAGTTTGCATTAATAAATTAATGCAAAGTTATGTTTTCATAGCTGTGAGTTCTGCCCATGTTTTGAGATTCAGGCAAAAGTCTATGTTCCAATTAAACTACTTAATTAGTATAATATTCCTAACAGCATAATGATTTATAGCTGTTTTTTAGAGCTTACATTTTTTCAGTTATATGAGTGACCCTGTTACATATTTAATCTATGGTGGTATATGCAAATCAGGATTTGTTAGCATGAATCATTATGTTCTCCCCATCAACATAATTATTGTGGCCTTCAAGATTTTAAGGTTATTAGAATTATTGATGAAAATCTACAAAGGTTACATCAATGATGCAGATAATAATCCTTTCTCCTGATACCTTCTGTTACAAAAAAAGCAAAATTTAGGTTACTACCAATGCACAGTTGGCAAAATCCATAGAAAGTAATGGGGGATGTTGTCAATTTTTGTTAATATAACCCTGTTGTAACTTCCAAATCTTAATTTAAGCCATCTTGTGTTAAGTACACTACTTCATGCTACAGACAACATTTATACAAAACCATCGTTGTGTTACCAGGAACATCCAAAAATTAATTATATTATATCAAGAGGCAGTGATCCTTAAAATTATACCACTCCAACTACAACCATTCCAATTGTCATGCACTCTGCACATGTGACAATATTTCTTAATCTTATCTCCTCCAGAGATTTTTCCTGAATCCTGCCATCAGTCGCACAAATGTCCTCTTGATTGACAGCTATGAAGCTACTAAGCTTTCGTTTATGCCAGCATTCTTGCAAGTGCTACTGAAAAACAGTTTTTTTTAATGTCATATATACCCTGTGGTATACACTAGAGGATACATGGCATGCTTCTCTTTAATACACCATAGATATTGTGCACTCCATTCATTACCCATCTTCCACAGCCGTATCTCCCTCGCTGACCCTTTATGAACTTCTCCCTGTCTCAACCCTCTAGGTAACTGCATCTGTCACAATACATTGAATGGAATTAACTAAAGGTAATGGAATGAATGTGTGTCTATCACAAAATAGGGTTTGGAATTTAACTCACCATACATAGCCCTTGTTTATTGTCCACAAATTAACTTTATACTCTATCAATGTGCTGATCACACAGTTAATCGGTATTAATAATGCAAAGTCCACATTGGATCTGTATTTTTCTTACTGTTAAGCCAGATGTTGGTCTGCTCGTGTTCTTTCTTTGGTGGAGGAGCAGTAAATGGAAAAGCAAAAAGTATCTAGAAAGGAGCATTCCATGTAATGGAAACCTTCAATCTTCATTCTATTTGGCTATTTATTATAGAAAGCCAGGTTATGGAAATGGTGGGGGGAGGATTGGAGGGAAAATGTCCTCTGTTCGCTAGGTTTAGTGAAATTGTAAAGACTGGGTTAGCAATTTCACTCCGCCTAGTATGGAGAGGAAGACTTCTTCCGTGGCACTGTCTGTTCAATTTGTTTAGTGACGTAGCAGTTGGTAAGTTAATTTAACCATGGAGAGAACCGTTGAAAGGGCAAATGAACATCAGAAACTGGAACAGTGAAAGACCATTCTTTTGAATAAATCATGCAAATTTGCAATCATGGGCTTTCCGGAAATGACAGAATCTCCTAAAATAGCTGAATATCTACAGGCAAAACTCTCAAGAATCTAAAGGGGCTGCTCCTCTTTGGGGCGGTGTTCCGCCGAGGTGGGGCCTCCGCCCATCCCTCCGCCCATCCCTCCGCCCATCCCTCCGCCCATCCCTCCGCCCATCCCTCCGTAACTGCTCCTCCCGACCTATTTTCTTAGGTTGGGTCTCATAGCATATATACACCATGGGCTGTTGATGGATTTGCCCCATCAAAAGGGAGCCCACCAGTGCAAAGGCAGAGAATAATACCAGAAGAGGTGGCGTGGGACCTTTTAAAGGGGCAGAAGCACCCTGAACCTCAGACTGAAGGCCCCGGTCACGACTCCATTTGGGGAACTCTGGGCCTTGACCGTTGCTTACCAGGGCCGACTGCCACCTTCCACATAGCGGCCCCATGAAGTGGTGATAAGTGGGGCAGAAAGAAGAAAGATCTGCTGAGAGTCCAGGCATTGCCTGTCAGTCATTCGCCTGCAACGAGTGAGAAAGGAATGGCCAGCAGTGATCCTGACAGGGGCAGGGGGAGAGAAATCTCGGATGTGGTAGTGAGGCGGAGGTAGTCCATCATGACCCTACCCAATTTTGTTAAATTTCTCCCTGACCACCAAAAAGTAATTCAACAAAAACTATAGGATATGTATTTGACATCACAATCCACATTATCATGCTATCATACAGCATAGACAAGGCCATTTGGCCCATCATGCCTGTGCTAGCTCTTTGAAAGAGCTATCCAATTAGTCCCACTGTCCTGCTCTTTCCCCATAGCCCTGCAAATGTCTCCTTTTCAAGTATTTATCCAATTTCCTTTTGAAAGTCACTATTGAGTCCGCTTCCACCACCCTTTCAGGCAGTGAATTCCAGATCATAACTCGCTGCGTAAAAAAAACATTTTCCTCATTTCCCCCCTGGATTTTTAACCAATTACCTTAAATCTGTGTCTTTGACCCTCCTGCCACTGGAAACAGTTTTTCCATATCTACTCTATCAAAACCCCTCATAATTTTGAACACCTTTGTAAAATCTCCCCTTAATCTTTACTGCTCTAAGAAGAACAACCCCAGCTTCTCCAGTCTCTCCACATAACTGAAGTCCCTCATTCCTGGTACCATTCCGGTAAATCTCCTCTGCACCCTCTCCAAGGCCTTGACATCCTTGACATTATTCAATTCTGAGAAGTCGTATTCCATAGATGATATCTCCAATGGTCTTGGCAATATGGGGGTCTCAATCTTGAAAATTGAAATTGACCCAGCATCCACAGCCTTTTGGGGGAGAGATTTCCATCACACAAAGGGTAGTGGAATTCTGGAACTCTCTCCTTCAAGGTTGTGGATGCTGGGTGAATTGAAATCTTCAAGACTGAGATTGATAGAATTTTGTTAGGTAAGGGTAGCAAGGGATAGGGAGTTGAGGCACAGATCAGCCATGATGGGACTGAATGGCAGAACAGGCTCAAGGGGCTGAATGGCCTACTTCTGTTCCTTTGTTCCTATGGTGTTCCATAACATGTTCGGTCTACTCTTCAGAAGAACTTCATTGGCTATAAAATGCTTTGGGTGTAAAAGGCACTGTATGAATGCAAGTTCTTTTATTCATGTCCTTATTTACGTCAATACTTTCTTAACCACATGTCTGTCCAGCTTCTTTTTCAATCAGTTAATCGATACAGCATGAATTGATTTTCATGTATACTACCTGGGGAAAATTAATCTCTAGACTCTCTTAAAGCTTGTCAGTTTGTTTCTCATGCCCTCTAATTTTACAATCACAGTTAAAGTTAAACAACGTAAGTACATCTACTTTACCTATACTTCTCAGCATTTTAAATACTTCGATCATATTGCCTTGTTTTCATTGGAGAAAATAAAATTAAGTTCAATTCTGTCACTTTCCCCTCATGAGTTTAAAGATTTAACTCCCTGTATTATTATTGTCGATCCTCGCTGAACCCTCTGCACCACATCAATGTTCTTTAGGAGGTCGGGTTCCCAAAACTGTGCATAATATCTCAAATGTGATCCTAGCAGGGCTAAATAACTTGTTTTGATCTTATAATTAAATGTACTTCAGCTGTATCCCAATACACACTTACACAGGGCTTTAATAGCTTCTTTCATCTTTATAATTAAATGTTTTTCAGATGCTTTGGAACTAGAATGGTTCCAGGGATGAGGGACTTCAGTTACGTGGATAGACTGGAGAAGCTGGGGTTGTTCTCCTTGGAACAGAGAAGGTTGAGAGGAGATTTGATGGAGGTATTCAAAATCATGAAGGGTTTAGATAAAGTAAACAGAGAAACTGTTCCCATTGGCGGAAGAGTCGAGAACCAGAGGACACACAATCAAGGTGATTGGCAAAAGAACCAAAGGCGACATGAGGAAAAACTTTTTTACGCAGCGAGTAGTTATGATCTGGAATGCGCTGCCTGAAAGGGTGGTGGAAGCAGATTCAATCGTGGCTTTCAAAAAGAAATTGGATAAATACTTCATAGAATCATAGGAAATTTACAGCACAGAAGGAGGCCATTCGGCCCATCGTGTCCTCGCCGGCTGAGAAACGAGCCACCCAGCCGAATCCCACTTTCCCACATTTGGCCTATAGCCCTGCAGGCTACGGCTCTTCAGGTGCACATCCAGGTATTTTTTAAATGAGTTGAGGGTTTCTACCTCTACCACCCTCTCAGGCAGTGAGTTCCAGACCCCCACCACCCTCTGGGTGAAAAAATATTTCCTCATTTTCGCTCTAATCCTTCTACCAATCACTTTAAATCTATGCCCCCTAGTTATTGACCTTTCTGCTAAGGGAAATAGTTCCTCCCTATCCACTCTATCTAGGCCCCTCATAATTTTGTACACCTCAATCAAATCACTCCTCAGCCTCCTCTGTTCCAAGGAAAACAACCCCAGCCAATCTGTCATCATCGCTAAAATTCTCCAGTCCTGGCAACATCCTCGTAAATCTCCTCTGCACCCTCTGTAGTGCAATCACATCTTTCCTGTAATGTGGTGACCAGAACTGTGCACAGTACTCAAGCTGTGGCCTAACTAGTGTTTCATACAGTTCCAGCATAACATCCCTACTTTTATATTCTTTGCCTCGGCTAATAAAGGAAAGCATTCCATATGCCTTCTTAGCCACCTTATATACATGTCCTACTACCTTCAGGGATCTGTAGACATGCACTCCAAGGTACCTCACTTCCTCTACACCTTTCAGTATCCTTCCATTTATTGTGTATTCCCTTGCCTTGTTTGCCGTCCTCAAATGCATTACCTCACACTTCTCCGGATTGAACTCCATTTGCCACTTTTCTGCCCAACTGACCAGTCCATTGATACCTTCCTGCAGTCTACAGCTTTCCTCCTCACTATCAACCACACGGCCTATCTTTGTGTCATCCGCAAATTTTTTAATCATGCCCCCTACATTTAAGTCCAAATCGTCAATGTATACCACAAAAAGCAAAGGTCCTAGTACCAAGCCCTTGAAGGGGAAACATTTGCAGGGCTAAGGGGAAAGAGCAGGAGAGTGGGACTAACTGGTTTGCTCTTACAAAGAGCGGGTATTGACTCGATGGGCCGAATTGCCGCCTTCTGTGCGGTAACCATTTTATGATTCTATGATTTCTAATACTTAATTGATCTGTTGGTCAAAGCCTCACACTAATTGAATCTTTTCAGTGAATAGTGGATAATTAGACCCAATGGTTAACAATCTTAGCCAGATGTTTTTTCTTTTTCCATTTTTGCCAGTGGGCCCACATTGGCCATGAAATTCCTTGGAGCTGCTCCGAGGAATTCCTGGCCATTGATTTTTGAACCAACAGACATTACATTACCATTACAAATATTAAAATGCAGCTGCTACTCTTTAAACCAATCTACTCAATGAGGCAGATTTTCCTGGACAACTCCCTTATGGGCGTCCATTCCTCCCACCCAATTTTCCTGTATTTACTGCACCGAAGCAATCATAGAATCATAGAAATTTATGGCACAGAAGGAGGCCATTCGGCCCATTGTGTCTGTGCCAGCCGAAAAAGAGCTATCCAGCCTAATCCCACTTTCCAGTTCTTGGTCTGTAGCCCTGTAGGTTACCGAATTCAAGTGCATATCCAAGTACTTTTTAAATGAGTTGAGGGTTTCTGCCTCTACCACCCTTTCAGGCAGTGAGTTCGAGATCCCCACCACCCTCTGGGCCCCTCATAATTTTATACACCTCAATTAAATTCCCTCAGCCTCCTCTGTTCCAAATAAAACAATCCCAGCCTATCCAATTTTTCCTCATAGCTAAAATTCTCCAGCCCTGGCAACATCCACGTAAACCTCCTCTGAACCATCTCCACTGTAATCACATCTTTCCTGTAATGTGGTGACCAGAACTGCACACAATACTCTAGCTGTGGCCTAACTAGTGTTTTATACAGTTTTAACATAACCTCCCTGCTCTTATATTCTATGCCTCTGCTAATAAAGGAAAATATCCCGTATGCCTTTTTAACCACCTTATCTACCTGTCCTGCTACCTTCAGGGATCTGTAGACATGCACTCCAAGGTCCCTCTGTTCCTTTACACCTCTCAGTATCCTCCCATTTATTGTGAATTCCCTTGCCTTGTTTGCCCTCCCTAAATGCATTACCTCACACTTCTCCAGATTGAATTCCATTTGCCACTCCATTGATATCTTCCTGAAGTGTACAGCTTTCTTCCTCATTATCAACCACACAGCCACTTTTTGTATCACCTGCAAACTTCTTAATCATGCCCCCTACATTTAAGTCTAAATCATTAATATATACCACAAAAAGCAAGGGACCTAGTACTGAGCCCTGCGAAACCCCACTGGAAACAGCCTTCCAGTCACAAAAACACCCGTCAGCCATTACCCTTTGCTTCCTGCCACTGAGCCAATTTTGGATCCAACTTGTCACTTTCCCTTGGATCCCATGGGCTTTTACTTTTCTGACCAGTCTGCCATGTAGGACCTTGTCAAAAGCCTTGCTAAAATCCATGTAAACTACATCAAATGCATTACCCTCATCGACCCTCCTTGTTACCACCTCAAAAAAATTCAATCAAGTTAGTCAGACACGAACTTCTTTTACTAAATCCATGCTGACTGTCCTTGATTAATCCGTGCCTTTCTAAATGAGGATTAATACTGTCCCTCAGAATTGTTTCCAATAATTTGCCCAGCACCGAGGTTAGAATGACTGGCCTATAATTACTCAGTCTATCCCTTTCTCCTTTTTTAAACAATGGTACAATGTTAGCAGTCCTCCAGTTCTCCAGCACCGCTCCTGTATCCAGGGAGGATTGGAAAATTATGGTCAGAGCCTCCGCTATTTCCTCCCTTGCTTCTCTTAACAGTCTGGGATACATTTCATCCAGTCCTGGCGATTTATCTACTTTCAAAGATGCTAATCCCTTTAATATTTCCTCTCTCACTATAATTTATACCATCCAATATTTCATTCTCCTCCTCCTTATCTACAATGTCTGCATCGTCCCCCTCTATAATGAAGACAGACGCAAAGTATTCATTAAGAACCATACCCACATCTTCCACCTCCACACATAGATTACCTTTTTGGTCTCGAATAGGCCCTAATCTTTCTTTAGTTATCCTCTTGCTTTTTATGTATTTATAAAACATCTTTGGGTTTTCCTTAATTTTACTTGCCAGTATTTTTTCATGCCCTCCCTTTGCTTTCCTAATTTCCTTTTTAATTTCACCCCTGCACTTTCTATACTCCTCTAGGCTTTCTGCAGTATTGAGCTCTCGGTATCTGACGTAAGCTTCCCAATCCAAAAGCTCCAGGTGCTGGAACAGGAAAACCTGCCCCAATTTGCCTGGATCCCAATTGATTTTCCACCCACCACCCCCAGCCCCCCTCCCCCCCGCCATCACACACTGGCCCACTACATAACTTGGCCCCATCAGCAAATTTTATAATACGCCGGTACGTTCTTTGATATTGTTCTTGAATAATGTAAACATCGGGTGCACAAGGACAGGCCTCTGCAGAATTATATGTCATTGCAGCCCCGAACAGAATCTTTTCAATATATAAGGGGAATTTTAACTCTCATGAAGAAAGCTGGCTAGATATGCGAGCCTGGAAGCTGCAGTGGGAGGCCTGGTCCGTTTTAATGGCTGGGTCTCATCAACATTTCACCTGTCAGCTTTGGGCCTGTAAAGATCAGGTGGCCCTGAGACGGGAGGGGGGGAATCGGGAGGGTTTCAAGCGGAGGAGCCTGTGGCGAAATCGGCCCTACTTTCTTCGTGGGGCCTCCTGGCCCTACAAAGATAAGCTGTAAGCTCACCTGACAGGGCCTCTGCTGGGTGTCCATCAGGTTTCGCTGCGTGGAGTGGATGCTGTGCTCAGTAACCAGTTAAAATTGCATTGGGGTCCTAATGACAACATAGGATGCCAATTGACATTTATTTATGAGGCCCCCGCCTGAGTCAGGCGGGCACCTGAACCTCCCAAATAAACGGCAGCAATTAAAATTGCTGTAGGGCAGGAAAAGAGCAGTAAATCTATGGCTTGAATTTTAACTCCCGTTCCACCTGATTTTCACCGAGCTGAGGGCATTAACATTCCCCTAATCCCGTTCTTCTACTTTCCATTGTCAAGCTACTTTTCAAACAAGTTATCTAATCGGCCATTTACTCCATGAGCTTTTTTATATATACACACATATACAAGTCTCACATGCATAATCAAAAGCAAAATACTGCAAATGCTGAGAATCTGAAATAAGAACAGAAAATGCTGGAGAAGCTCAGCAAGTCAGGCAGCAGCTGTGGAGAAAGAAACAGAGTTAACGTTTCAGGTCAATGTCCTATTGTCAGAACTGTTTTTATCTCACATGCATAGACTAATCAAATGCCTTCTTAAAACCCAAGCAAATTATACCTGTAGGTCGCCGTTGAGCACTAATTTAGTTACCTACTGAAGGAATTCCAATAGATTTGCAGAGAATTGACTGATGTTTTTAAATCACAAAGATAAGTACAGATGAGGGAGGCCATTAGGATGCTATATTATTCTTCCATTGAATCTATAATTCCCCCCTCCCCCAGCCCCGGTCATCCCCTCGTTTGATAAAGTGCCACATAAGAGACTTATGGAATTAACACATGGAATTAGGGAGAATGTGCCTGCATGGACAGAGATGATTAGAATGAAGGAAGGGGTAAGATGAAGTTTCTCAGACTGGGAAGATATGGTGAGTGGACTTGGGAATTGAGGAAATTTGCTAATGTCATACAACTGGGGGACATGGCAAATTGTGAAAGACTGCAGGAGGGCATAGGTTGTAGTTTTCAGTTCAATGTAGAAAAATAGGCAAAAATACATTTTGGAAGCAAGAATAGAGAAAGGAAATACATTTTTAAAAATTTGTTCATGGGATGTGGGCGTCGCTGGCGAGGCCAGCATTTATTGCCCATCCCTAATTGCCCTTGAGAAGGTGGTGGTGAGCCGCCTTCTTGAACCGCTGCAGTCCGTGTGGTGAAGGTTCTCCCACAGTGCTGTTAGGGAGTTCCAGGATTTTGACCCAGCGACGATGATATATTTCCAAGTCGGGATGGTGTGTGACTTGGAGGGGAACGTGCAGGTGGTGGTTCCCATGTGCCTGCTGCCCTTGTCCTTCTAGGTGGTAGAGGTCGCGGGTTTGGGAGGTGCTGTTGAAGAAGCCTTGCTGCAGTGCATCCCGTAGATGGTAAGATGGTACAGTTAAATGGTAAGATTTTAAAAGGAGTAGAGGAACAGAGGGACCTTGGTGCACAGATATACAGATCATTAAAACATAGGTATAGCCATAAAAAGCAAATTGCATTCTTGGTTTTACACAAAAGCAAGGAGGTGATGTTGAAATAATGTATTCCGTTCTGGGCACTACTCCTCAGGAAAGATATACTGGCCTTGGAGGGATGGAACACAGATTCACCAGAATGATACCAGCGCTAAAAGGGTTAAATTATGAAGACAGGGTACATAGAATAAGCTTGTATTCCCTTGAACATAGAAGATTAAGGAGAGATCTAATTGAGGTGATCATAGAACGGTTACAGCATGGAAGGAGGCCATTTGGCCCATCGAGCCCATGCCGGTCCTCTGCAAAAGCAATCCAGCTGGTCCCACTCCCCCGCATTTTCCCTGTAACCCTGCAAATTTTTTCTCTTCACGAACCTATCCAATTCCCTTTTGAAGGCCGTGATTGAATCTGCCTCCACCACCCCCTCGGGCAGTGCATTCCAGATCCTAACCACTCGCTGTGTAAAAAACATTTTCCTCATGTCACCTTTGGTTATTTTGCCAATCACCTTAAATCTATGTCCTCTGGTTCTTGACCCTTCTGCCAATGGGAATAGTTTCTCTCTATCTACTCTGTCTAGACCCTTCATGTTCAAATCTCCGCTCAACTTTCTCTGCTCTAAGGAGAACAATCCCAGCTTCTCCAGTCTATCTACGTAACTGAAGTCCTTCATCCCTGGAACCATCCAAGTAAATCTTTTCTGCACCTCACATCCTTTCTAAAGTGCAATGCCCAGAATTAGACACAATACTCCAGTTGTGGCCGAACCAGTGTTTTATAAAGGCTCATCATAACTTCCTTGCTTTTGTTCTCTATGCCTCTATTTATAAAGCCCAGGATCCTGTATGCTTTTTTAACCGCTTTCTCAACCTGCCCTGCCACCTTTAACGATTTGTGCACATATACCCCCAGATCTCTCTGTTCCTACACCCCTTTTAGAATTGTACCCTTTAGTTTATATTGCCTTTCCTCGTTCTTCCTACCAAAATGTATCCCTTCACACTTTTCTGCGTTAAATTTCATCTGCCACGTGTCCGCCCATGCCACCAGCCTGTCTATATCCTCTTGACGTCTATCACTATCCTCCTCACTGTTCACTACACTTCCAAGTTTTGTGTCATCTGCAAATTTTGAAATTGTGCCCTGTACACCCAAGTCTAAGTCATTAATATATATCAAAAAAAGCAATGGTCCTAGTACTGACCCCTGGGGGACACCACTGTACACCTCCCTCCAGTCCGAAAAACAACCGTTCAACACTACCCTCTGTTTCCTGTCACTTAACCAATTTCGTATCCATGCTGCCACTGCTCCTTTTATTCCATGGGCTTAACTTTGATGACAAGCCTATTATGTGGCACTTTATCAAAGGTGTTTAAGATGAATAGAGGATTTGATAGGGTAGATAGAAAGAAACTATTTTGTCTGGTGGGGAAGTTCAGAACAAGGGGGCATGGCCTTAAAATTAGAGCCAAGCTGTTCAGGGATGATATCAGGAAGCACTTCTTCACACACAGGGTAGTGGAAATTTGGCAAACTCTCCCCCAAAAAGCTGTTGAGGCTGGGGGTCAATTGAAAATTTCAAAACTGAGATTGATAGATTTTTGTTAGGCAAGGGCAATAAGGGAACCAAGGCGGGTAGATGGAGTTAAGATACAGAACAACCATGATCTAATCAAATGGAAAAGGGGCTGGTTGGCTTTCTCCGGTTCCTATGTTCCTATGTGCCTTAGTTCAGGCCACTGTTGGAGTACTGTGTACAATTTTGGAGCCCCCATTATGAGTAGGATATAAAAGCAATAGAAAAGTTGAGGCACAGATCCTCCAGGATGTTACTAGGGTTAGAGTTTTCTTTTATTCGTTCATGGGATGTGGGCGTCGCTGGCAAGGCCAGCATTTATTGCCCATCCCTAATTGCCCTTGAGAAGGTGGTGGTGAGCCGCCTTCTTGAACCGCTGTAGTCTGTGTGGTGAAGGTTCTCCCACAGTGCTGTTAGGAAGGGAGTTCCAGGATTTTGACCCAGTGATGATGAAGGAACGGCAATATATTTCCAAATTGGGATGGTGTGTGACTTGGAGGGGAACGTGCAGGTGGTGTTGTTCCCATGTGCCTGCTGCTCTTGTCCTTCTAGGTGGTAGAGGTCGCGGGTTTGGGAGGTGCTGTCGAAGAAGCCTTGGTGAGTTGCTGCAGTGCATCCTGTGGATGGTACACACTGCACCCACAGTGCGCTGGTGGTGGAGGGAGTGAATGTATAGGATGCTGGATGGGGTGCCAATCAAGTGGGCTGCTTTGTCCTGGATGGTGTCGAGCTTCTTGGGTGTTGTTGGAGCTGCACTCATCCAGGCAAGTGGAGAATATTCCATCACACTCCTGATTTGTGCCTTGTAGATGGTGGAAAGGCTTTGTGGAGTCAGGAGGTGAGTCACTCGCCACAGAATACCCAGCCTCTGACTTGCTCTTGTAGCCACAGTATTTATATGGCTGGTCCAGTTAAGTTTCTGGTCAATGGTGACCCCCAGGATGTTGATGGTGGGGGATTCGGCAATGGTAATGCCGTTGAATGTCAAGGGGTGGTGGTTAGACTCTCTCTTGTTGGAGATGGTCATTGCCTGGCACTTGTCTAGCGTGAATGTTACTTGCCACTTAATGAGCCTTAGCCTGGATGTTGTCCAGGTCTTGCTGCATGCTGGCTCAGACTGCTTCATTATTTGAGGGGTTGCGAATGGAACAGAACACTGTGCAATCATCAGCGAACATTCCCATTTCTGACCTTATGATGGAGGGAAGATCATTGATGAAGCAGCTGAAGATGGTTGGGCCGAGGACACTGCCTGAGGAACTCCTGCAGCAATGTCCTGGGGCTGAGATGATTGGCCTCCAACAACCACTACCATCTTCCTTTGTGCTAGGTATGACTCCAGCCACTGGAGAGTTTTCCCCCTGATTCCCACTGACTTCAATTTTACTAGGGCTCCTTGGTGCCACACTCGGTCAAATGCTGCCTTGATGTCAAGGGCAGTCACTCTCACCTCACCTCTGGAATTCAGCTCTTTGGTCCATGTTTGGACCAAGGCTGTAATGAGGTCTGGAGCCGAGTGGTCTTGGCGGAACCCAAACCGAGCATCGATGAGCAGGTTATTGGTGAGTAAGTGCTGCTTGATAGCACTGTCGACGACACCTTCCATCACTTTGCTGATGATTGAGAGTAGACTGATGGGTCGGTAATTGGCCGGATTGGATTTGTCCTGCTTTTTGTGGACAGGACATACCTGGGCAATTTTCCACATTGTCGGGTAGATGCCAGTGTTGCAGCTGTACTGGAACAGCTTGGCTAGAGGCGCAGCTAGCTCTGGAGCACCAGACTTCAGCCGGGATGTTGTCAGGGCCCATAGCCTTTGCTGTATCCAATGCACTCAGCCGTTTCTTGATATCATGTGGAGTGAATCGAATTGGCTGAAGACTGGCTTCTGTGATGGTGGGGATATCGGGAGGAGGCCGAGATGGATCATTTACTCGGCACTTCTGGCTGAAGATGGTTGCAAACACTTCAGCCTTGCCTTTTGCACTCACGTGCTGGACTCCGCCATCATTGAGGATGGGGATGTTTACAGAGCCTCCTCTTCCCGGTGGTTGTTTAATTGTCCACCACCATTCACGAGCTATCAAGAGCCTGAAGGGCTACGGTTATGAAAAGATACTTGAGAAGTTAGAGCTGAGAAAGCTAAGGGGTGATCTAATGGAAGCTATCAAGAGCCTGAAGGGTTATGGTAAGATAGAGAGTAATAGATTGCTTCCAATGGTTGAGGAGATGATAACAAAAGGGCACAAATTTAAGATAATCATAAATATAATTAAAGTGAAGGTTAGAAAAAATTATTTAAATAGAGGGTGGTTAGAAATTGGATTTTTATGACAAAAACTGTCATTGAAGCTCAGTCCATAAATTCTTTTAAAAGGGAACTAGATAGTTGCCTGATAAAGAGGACTATTAAAGGGTATGGGGTGTAAGCAGGAAAGTGGGATTAGACTACATGGCTAATGCGGTGAAAAATACTGGCACGGACTTGATGGGCTGACTATCTTGTTTCTGTGCTGTAAAATTCTATCGTTCTACAGCATCTAAATATCCCTTCAGTGATTCCCGAGTTTTCACCTCCACCAACTTATCAGGTATTAATCACTCTTTGTGTAAAACAGTGCTACCAGACATCAGCCCTGGACTTGCCTTTTACTAATTTATTTCTCTGTTCCCTTGATGATTTAACCTGAAATGGCACTCTTGATTAACCCTATCTATTCTGCATAGTATCTTATATCGCTCTATAAGGTCCCCTCATTCGCCTCCTTTCAAAGTTGAAAAGTCTGAGATTTTTGAACCATTCCTTATAACTCAGTCCTCTACAGATCAGCATCATGGCTCTTTTCTGCACGTGTTTCTCATGTGTTTCAATGACCAGAACGAAGGGGGTGCTCAAGATATAGCCTGACTACAGCATAATGGAGTTTTCACTTTGGGCGAAACCAGGAAATTGAGCCCAAAATGCGCTGGAAATTGCTCTGGTCAGGTTACTCTTCAAGTTTCCGATAAAATTTATTTGCATGATCACAAATGTAAAATCTTCCATGAACCAGTGCACTTGGTCAGCGTAATAGATCGTAATCATTTCTTATTTTTTCTTTCCATTAAAATGTATTCCTTGATGTATTTAAGAGTGGTAACCTGGTGCAGTTTTATTAATACAGCTGAAAATGGGTTTATCACCAAATATAAGTACTTTTAATACGGGTGTCCAGTCCTCCACCTGTGAGTAATCTGATTTAATATCGCTGAAAATGACTTAAGAAAAACTATACTGAACCATTTAATAGTTTCTTTGGTGTACACTAGACAGTTTCTTAGTAAATTTAAATATTTTTTGATATGAAAAAACTTTTAAAACATGCCTACTAGTCCCTGTGCGCCTAAGAAAATGAGCGCAATTTGAAGAGTCTTCCTGAACCAGCGCAATTGGCGAATCTTGCAATTTCAGCCTGGGGTCATGGCAATTTTTGTGGGCGGGGCCTTATAGGGGCGAATTGAATCTTAGAACAGTGTAAAAGATCGCGGAAAACACGAGCGTAAGTGGTTTTGGGCGTAACTCACTTAAGTTTAAAACTCCCTGCTCTTTTGCGCTGGTTCGACCGATTTCACCAGGCTTACACTAATATTACTAGCGTAAACGAGTGGCAGCTCGACCCCTGTATGCTTTGGTCTGACATCCGTAGATTTATATTGTACTGATTCACCAATATAGGTCAGCATTCTGTTTGCTTTGTTGAATACATCTTTAATGACTGGACCTGACTGAAGTTGAGTCTAGTATCATTCGTCGATCCCTATCAGCCTCTCCCCGAGGTAGTTTAACACCATTTGTTGAGTAAGTATAACTATTAAATCCATGCTGACTGCCTGTTTACATGAGTTGACCAATAATACCATTCCATAAAAATGCTCATGCATATCTTCCCCACTACCGATGTTAGACTAAATGTGTATAATTACCAGATTCATATCGCTCATTTTATTAATATCAGTATAACTTTGACTGTCCTCTAGCTCTTAGCTGCAGTCTCCATATTAACAAAACTCTTTAACAGAGCCTTTCTTAAAGAGAGCCTTGCACTAAAGTTTGTACCTAAAAAGGATAGATCAGAGTACTTTCTAAACACTGAAAAGCTCGAAACAGCGGAGGTCCAAAGAGACTTAGGGATCCATGAACATAGATCATTAAAATGTCATGGACAGGTGCAGAAAATAATCAAAATGGCTAATGGAATGCTGGCCTTTATATCGAGAGGTCTAGAATACAAGAGGGCAGAAGTTATGCTGCAGCTATACAAAGCCCTGGTTAGACCCCACACCTGGAGTACTGTGAGCAGTTCTGGGCACTGCACCTTAGGAAGGATATATTGGCCTTGGAGGGAGTGCAGCGTAGATTTACTAAAATGATACCTGGACTCCAAGGGTTAAATTATGAGGAGAGATTACACAACTAGGGTTGTATTCCCTGGAATTTAAAAGATTAAGGGATGATTTGATCTAAGTTTTCAAGATATTAAGGGGAACTGATAAGGTAGATAGAGAGAAACTATTTCCACTGGTTGTGGAATCTAGGACTAGGGGACATAGCCTAAAAATTAGAGGCAGGACTTTCAGAAATGAAGTTTGGAAACACTTCTACACGCAAAGGGTGGTAGAAGTTGAAACTCTTTTCTGCAAATGCCAGTTGATGTTAGCTCAATTGTTCATTTAAAATCTGAGATTGATAGATTTTTGTCAACCAAAGGTATTAAGGGATATGGGGCTAAGGCGGGTATACAGAGTTAGATCACAGATCAACCATGATCTCATTGAATGGCAGAACAGGCTCGAGGGGCTAAATGGCCTACTCATGTCTCATGTTCCTACCCATTTCCTCATTCATTTTCTTTAAGGAATTTAGGTATATTATATCTGATAAGATGCACTTCAGATTTAGGGGGTGAAATTCTGCAAACCAAAAACTGGTGGGTGGCATTGATTGACACGATCATCCTGCGGGAACAGAGTTTACAAGTGTTCGACATGGGCTACATTGCAGTGCTGTCTCTAAGGGGCTGAGTTATTTAGAGAGCGATAGATTTCTAGATATTAAAGGGATATGGGAATGGTGCAGGAAAATGGCGTTGAGGTAGAAGATCAGCCATGATCTTGTTGAACGGAGGAGCAGGCTCGAGGGACCGGATGGCCTACTCCTGCTCCTATTTCTTATGTTCTGACCAAAGATAGCAGCACAACACTAAAGTTTGTCCTTTGGTGCCTGACATAGTTTTTTCAGATGAAGATTGGGACACTTAATGAGTTTGGGGATATCTGATCTCCACTCCTTTCAGTTAAGGGAATCTCCCATGCTACGGAAAACATCATGTAATGTTTTCCGTAGCATGGGAGATCCCTTGAAACTCCATAAAATCTTAGTAAGATCACAGTTGGGGCATTGTCTGCACTTTTGAGCTCCGTACCAAAGAAAGGATAGAGAGGGCACAGTGCAGATTCACTAGGATGCAGCCTAATAAGAACAAATATAAATATGAAGAAAGACTTGAAAATTGGGGCTGTTTTGATTAGAACGGAGGAGATTAGAGGGCGATAGAGTAATTTAAAATTATAAAGGGATTGGATAGAATAGGTCGAAGTTGTATCCAGTTGGTTGAGGAATTTGGAGCAAGATGTAAGATTAAATAGACAGAAGATTAAATGGAAGAGATTTAGGATTGAGACCAGGAGAAACTTTTTTTTCAAACAGTACATTGTGAGGCTGTGGAATGCATTACATACACTGATTGAAGCTGAGATCATGTCAAATTAATAGGTTAGATAGGTGGTTGAAGGAAAGGAGAATAAAGGGGTGTGGGAACAGGGTGGGCACATGGGATGAGGACTAATGTTCATGTGGCAGATAAACACCAACATGGCCTAGTTGGGCTGAACGGCCTGTTTCCCATTTGTAATTTCCATGTAATTCCTTGTTGCTTGCCCCTTCATTTCCCTGTCCCACTCCCACTCTACCTCCCTCCATCTACACTGTCCAATTAAGCTCCACACAAGCTAGAAGAACTGTGCCTTGTCTTTCTATTAGGCACTCTGCAGCTCTCTGCCTTAATATTGACTTTAATAACTTCAGACGTGAACTATAGCTCCCACTTTCGTGGTGTGGAATTAGCCCATAGGCATTTCTTTAAGGGGGGGGGGGGTGAGCAGGTGGTGAAGAAATGGTCCTTGGGGTGGAGAACTTTCATCAATACACTGCTGGCATCAACCTGCTTTTTTACCTCTCCCAGGCTCTGGGGCTGCTGACGGCAGCTCCGTTTAACCAATTTTTCAAGCTTCTATTTCTACCTGCATCATTTCCTCCCCCCCCCACTCCGTGCCCCCGCCTCACCTCCTCAGCTATTCACATGTTCTCTGTATCTCATTAATGTCTTTAATTTCTTTGATCTTTCTCACGATGCCCCCTATTTGTCTCCATGCTAATACCACTTCAGCCATTTAGTCATCTCTTGTTTTCCACTTCAGCACATTACAAGTCGTTCAGTTTCTTTTCCCACGTGTGTGTTCTCCCCCCACCCCACGGGCAACCCCCCCACCCTTTGTCCAGTTCTGCTTTAAACGCTGTTCATCTGTAATTCCCTCTTTGTTTCTTTAATGCTTTTGTCCATTACTTGACAGAGATGATCTGTTACATCATTTCCATTCATGATTCCTTTCTGGATTTGTGTTATATATATATATATATATAATATATATCATTTCCCTCAAAAAAGCTGTTGAGGCCAGGTCAGTTAAAAATATCAAAACTGAGATTGATCGATTTTTGTTAATTGTAAACAATTTTACGACACCAAGTTATAGTCCAGCAATTTTATTTTAAATTCACAAGCTTTCGGAGGCTTCCTCCTTCCTCAGGTGAACGATGTGGAAATCGATTTTTGTTAGACAAGGGTATTAAGGGTTACAGAACCAAGGCGGGTAAATGGAATTACAATACAGGTCAGCCATGATTTAATTGAATGGCGGAACAGGCTCGAGGGGCTGAATGGCCTACCTATGTTCCTATGAGTCAATGTATGTCATTCTTTCCTTCTCTGCAACGAAACATCTCATCACGGCATAACTCTTCATACACCATCTGACAGAAGTTCGACAGTCTACCCAACCGCAGTAAATGAGCCTGAGTGTCAGGCAGCCTGGGGAATTGAGCCAGTAACTTTCTCGTTGAGTCAGGTTCACTTTTTGCTTCAGCTAACAGTTCTGCCCTCAAGACATCAAACCTTTGAAAGGTTTTAATTATATACAGCTTAAACATAAAGAAAAACAAGAAAAAATGTATTCTTGTTAATGTTTTATTCAATCATTGTTACATTATATTTCAACTCTTCTCATTTATATTTTGTGTTTTTATTCCCTGAAGCAAAAACAAAAGAAAACAAGTGAAATTCAGAGTATTCAGTGGACTGTCTATAATCATAATAGACAGACTGATTTCAGCACTTTGCCAGAGCTCAGGTTACACGAGAAAACAACTCTAACAACTCTGATTAAATTGAGTTGCTTTCAAAGAACAACCACTAGCTGTGAATGGCAGCAATGATGGGATGTTTCATGAGGAAAAAGAAAGACACAACATCGCGATGACAGCAGAGCGCCAAAGAAATTGAAAGGCAGATCATAGGCGTGCTTACCTTAATGACTCGGTTCCAGAAAAGTGATGCTGAAACAAAGCCCCCTACTGTGTTAAAAACAGAAGAGACAAATTGAAATCCCGTCAGAGAGAAGAGCAGAACTTCTTCAAGGTGGGCATTCCTGGAGGAGAAGTGGCCATGAATTAAACACTAAATCAAAAGCAAAATACTGCGTGCTGCTCCTCCTGATTTATATTGTTGACCTACCACCAGCCTGTCCATAGGCTCATTAAAGACTAATTCATAAGATGGAGATCAATTGTTGTCATAGAATCATAGAACCAATGATTCATAGAATGGTTACAGCTCAAAAGGAGGCCATTCGGCCCATCGAGCCCGTGCCGGCTCTTTGTAAGAGCAATCCAGTTAGTCCCATTCCCCCGCTAAAAACAATAAATGGAAAGGCGCAGATCATAGGCATATGTACCTTAATGACATTAATTGTCAACATGGACATTGCCCACATGCAATCATAGCATGGTGTAAATAGGAAGCCAGTCACCTGGCTTTGTGCCACGCTTTATCGCACAGACCCAGCAGTTACAAAGCCAGTGTGGGGTGGGAATGGGCTGCTGAGGTTTGGGAATTGACACAGATCTGGTTGTGTGCACCTGCGGGCTTGCTTCACGATGCAAAATAGGGACAAAACCGCACAGAGGAATGGAACCAGCTTTATAACCAGCTGAGCAAAGACAGACAAAGCCGCATCTGCTGACAGCTCACAAGACCCCAGAGGCACTCTCAAGTTCGCACTCTTTTGTGAGTGCCATCAACAGCAGGCAGTAGAACTGCATATCTGCCATTGATGCCACTCCTTCAAAGTCCCTTGTGATTCGTCCCACTTTCATTAGCCTGTCTCTTGTGCTCAGCAGGTATAATACTGTCACAGCCAAATGAAACAACAAGAGTTTTGAAATGTTAGAACAAGTGGCCACAATTTCTAACAGGTATGTTGCCTGTAAGTTACAATTGACACTGTGATTGAAGAAGGTGCATATTTTTATGTGCTTAGAAAAATTATCTTCTGCAGAAATGAAGTGGGAGTAAATTTGGCTTTTAGAATTTAATATGCTTGAATGAATTGTGCAGTCACATCAATATATTCCTAAAGGAAATAACCCTTATAAAAAGACTTGTTGTTGAGATGACATGTTAACCGATCTCAATTAGGCTATTAACCTGGCTGTAGCCACAATTCTGTAGCTGGTTATTAGACGAATCCTTCTCTAAACCTTTCCAGGTATTGCAATATTAATCTATTTGAGAGTCTTCTTATATCACGCTGAAAGCACCACTAAATTATTTCCAGGAGGAAGTAAAAGACATTATAGCCGTATTAGTTGAAAAAGGAAATGAAAAGGAGGAACGTGTTTTTGCACTGCTGATTTCCTGCCATTTGATGCTAACAGCACAGTTTGAAATACCAGCTTTTGGATCATTTTCAACCTGCAGCAGCAGAAGCGGCGGTAAAAAGATAATGAGCTAAGATTTCCATCAATCACTTTGTTAATGGTTAATTTAATGATGGCATGCTAAATAAAAACCTCTACATAAATAAACATAAGCAAAAGAGAATAAGCCTAGAAATTTATGCTGTGCAGTATTAGTGCACAAACTCTTACCATGTTCATATGTAATTATTTTGTCCTTATAATTTTTTTCTGTCTGTTTAAAAAAAAAACAAAGTATTGAATGCTGTGACCATTGACACCTCCCCTGGACCCATGGGGCGCTAAATTGGGCCGTGCTGCGCCCATTGTTTCGATGCTACACGGCCTCTCTGACATCCAAGATGGATGTGCACACAAGTTTCTAGCATGATCTGCGCCGGACGCCATCTTGGTATAGGAGTTAGCGCAGGCGCAGATAACGAATGCTGGAATCATGTGAAGTAGGGAGAAAATGGCTTCAATCAGTGTGCAACGCTGATTTAAAGTGATAGACACCATTTTGGGACTTAACGCTCAACTCAACACACAGTCTTAATCCCGACCATCTGAACGTGTCTAAGAGTGCCTGAAGGTCCCCCCACCAGCGCTATTTAAAGGGACTATGCAGGATTTACAGGTTAGTGGCTGGATTATTGCTTCTGGCTGCTGAGACATTTGAGACTGTTTTTGGAGGTCTCCTATACTTGAATACTAGGACGCGGGGACATAGCCTAACATTTAGAGACAGGACGTGCAGGAGTGAAGTTAGGAAATGCTTCTACAGCAAAGTGTGGGAGGCGTTTGGAATGCTCTTCTGCAGACGGCAGTTAATGCTAGCTCACTTGTGAATGTTAAATCTGAGATTGATAGATTTCTGTGAACCAAGAGATATGGGGCTAAGGCAGGTATATGGAGTTAGGTCACAGGTCCACCATGATCTGATCGAATGGTGGAACAGGCTCGAGGGTCTAATTGCCACTGCCACTTGCCATCTCTTGATATGCGCCACCTTCTCCTGCAAGAAAGCGGGATGTGTGTCTGGGTGATGTGCCTGTCATGGTTGAATAGCTAGTGTGTGTGTCCTGTGAGTTGTGAGTGGGCGGCTTGAATTAGCGCTAATGTGTAAGGGTGAGAGGAAGCATCTGGTTGGAAGAGTTGAGTAATATATATGTCTGGAGGGCCTCTTGCCCCCCACCCCCCTGCAGATATAGAATGTCCCTCCTTCTGTCCACCTCTTGCACCAAGGTCTTTAGTGCATCAGAGAGAACCTTGGTGCACGCACTCTCGCAGGCCTGGTACCAACTCAGATGGGCAGATTGGTGAGGTCTGGCGTGCAGATTGGAGGATGTGGGATTTAGTAGTGCGCAACCTTTATTCAATGTTTTAACATAACTCATCGGTGTGTAAACATAGGGATGGACCTCCATCTGTGTTTTGTGTGTGCGATGTCTGATCTCTGTTCAGACTCCGTGCAGACAGTAGACTGTTATTTTCAGCAAATAACAGGTACCAGCTACCTTTAAGAGATTTCTAAGAAACATCCTTCCTTTAAGAGATTGGGCTTCCCCTGGTGGTGGAAAGTGCGAATTGCATTGATTCCACGTGCAAGGCCCGGAATGGAACACTGATTGCAGGTGAGTCCTCGGGCCGGCTGAAACTCAGGTCCTGCCTGCACAGGGGTCACTGGGCGTGGGGTAATAGCACATCATGCTACCTACGCCCAAAAACGGCCCCTATCCAATTTTTTTTTCTCCCCATGGTTAGTTTCTTGACCTGTTACTATCCCCTTTTGCCTTGCACCATCATCCATTTTGTCATTTAATCACTCCTGCCCTCCAACCTTTTGCTTTTTCCTCTCCCCATCCCCCTTTCCCGCCCCGCCCCGTCCTTCTCCCTGGCTTTGTACTTGCCTAAAAACTGTTAATCTCTAACATCTCCCGGTTCTGATGAAAAGTCATTGACCTGAAATTTTGGGGTAAATTTTAACCCCCAAGAGTGGGTGGCGAGTAAAAATTCTGTTTTCAGAGCGGGACCCCATCCCGGCTCCAACACCCCTACTTCCGGGTTTGACCCAGATACGTCTGAGTGTGCGCACGTGCTTCTGAAACGCGGAAGCGGGACGATATTTAAAGGGCCAACTGAGGTATTTAAACCTGTTAACTTTTTGTGTATTGAGCGACACAAGCCGTTTTAACTGCTCATGAACATGTCTCCCGTAGCCTCTGAAACACGCCACGGAAACGCAGACGAGATACAGCCAACCTTCTTTGGACCTTTAAGCCGATGATTGACGTGCGAAGAAAAGGTGAGGTTTTGAAGCAGGGAAATCAGTTTTCTCAGACAAACCTTTCGCTGGAAATTCTTTCTGTTTAGACTGAGAATTCTTGGTTCACACTCAGGATTCTTGTGTTCGGACGTATTCACCTACATTTTGGACCCCCTCAAACTGACAACATCAGGATGGGGGATGGATCTATCCCGCAGTACATCTGAGGAGGAGGCACATCACCATCCCCGGCAGGCACGGCCTGCAGTTCTGGGAGTTGCAGGTGGACAAGTCAGAGGTCCGCCACAAGGACCTGCAGAAGAGCAGAGAGGGGACCAACGGAGGGGCCGAAGTCGCAGGAGGCACTACCCATATGAGAGGGTCTACAGGCAGAGACTCAGCTTCCTGGACCTGGATGAGTGCCTACGAAGGCTCAGATTGAGTCACCAGATGGTCTCAGGTATCTGCAGGCTCCTTCATGCAGAGCTGCTCCCGGCTGGGCCTGGTGTCCACATATTGCCCGTCAGTTAAAATCACCACTGCCCTCAATTTCTTCACCTCCGGATTCTTCCAGGGCACCACCCATGACATCACCAGGATCTCTCAGTCGTCTGCACATAAATGTATACGACTGGTCACAGATGGCTTGTTTGCCAAGGCATCCGACTACATCACTTCCCCTGCAATGACATCAGCCAGACTGAGAAGGCAGTGGGTTTCCACACTCTGGCTGGCTTCCCATGGGTACATGGTGCAATTGATTGCACACACGTGAGCCAGGACTGTTCATCAACCGAAAAGGCTATCACTCCATCAATGCACAGCTGGTTTGTGATCACCGGAGGAGGTTTCTGCAGGTATGTGCCAAATTCCCTGGCAGCTGTCGTGATTCCTTCATTTTGCGTGAGTCCAACATCCCGGCCCTCTTCCACGCACAAGACAGACTTAAGATCTGGCTCCTTGGAAACAAGGGATACCCCCTACAGACATGGCTCATGACACCTGTGAGAAACCCCACCAGTGAAGCACAGCAGTGGTACAACAGCAGTCACATCACCGCCAGGTCTTCATTGAACAAGCCATAGGAATGCTCAAGATGCACTTCAGGTGCTTGGATCGATGTGGGGGATCCCTTCATTACTCACCGGTGAGGGTGTGTAGAATAATCGTTGTGCGTTGCGTCCTGCACAATATCGCTCAACAGAGAGTGTTACAGGTGGATGAGGTCCCGTGCACTCATGACGCAGCCGCACCTGCCATCAAGACAAGGAGGAGGAGGAGGAGGATGGGCAACCCATCGACAGAACAGCATCTCACCTGGCTGCTCGGGATGCCCGGGAATCACTTATATTTGATAGATTCTCATGAGATCAGCAAAGTGAAGATAGTGAAGTAATCAGACCACCTGGAACGACCATGACCACCAACACCTGCCCCCCTACCCCCACTCCGTTTGCACAATACAGTCCTATAACCACACATACACCCATTATAAACATGCCCAATGGGTGGCGTCAAGTTTTGCCATTCATGATAAGGGACATGTAAGGGAGCTTTCACAAAATGGACTCAAGAATGGACAAGATGTGGCAGTAGTGGTGACAAGTATAACATTTATTGTGAATGAAAGAAAAAACAAATATAAATGAAAAACATGACATTTAGTCAGACACCCTTGTGCCTGCCCTTCGTGATCACAAAACCTTCACCTTCCTCTTCCTACTATTTCTACGTGGTGCATCCCCTGTGGCTGCAGCAGAGGTAGTGGCAGGTTGCTCATGTTCATGCCCTGATTGATGCTCTTGGCCTACGCCTGTGAACCAGAGCCCAGCATCGATACCTTCAGGAGGGGATGGGAGGGGAGAAAAGTGGAGGGGGAAAAAATACACCGAAGTAGGTACAGTAGCCTAGTAGTTTTGGTACTGGACTAGCAACTCAGATTCCTGGTCTGTGCCAAATTAAATGTTTCCATCCATGGCAAGTCATGAAATAAAATCAATGAATCTGGTAATTTACGGGCTAGCAGCAGAAAATGACCACAAAAGCTGTTGGATTGTCATAAAGACCCAACTAATTCACTAACGTCTTTCAGGAAAGGAAACCTGCCACCCCTAACTGGTCTGGCCGACATATGACTCCAGACCCACAATATGTAGCTGACTCTTAATGGTCTCTGAAGTGGCCTACCACCCTCTTAGTTGTAAAACAACCGCTACAGAGAAATATTGAATGGACAGTCATCCAGTCATTGGATTATGACTGGACTCAGCAAAGACTCAGCAAAGTCCTCCTCACCAACATCTAGGACAGAAGTTCATGTTGGGAGAGCTGTCCTACAGACTAGTCAAGTAATAGTCTGATATAATCATATTAACAGTGATTTCTGTCAACCAAAAACCCAGAGCGTTCCATCACCATTCCTGGGTGTGTCCTGTCCCACCACCATATAGTCAGATGGGTAAGGTCACGGGAGTCCTCAATATTGACTCCAGATCCCATAAAATCTCACAGCTTTAGGTCAAACATAGCCAAGGAAACCTTCTGCTGATTCCCACCTACTGCTCCACCCCCCTCAGTTGATGAATCAGAACTCCTACATGTTGAAAGCCACTTGGAGGAAGCACAGAGTGAAGCAAGGGCACAAATTGTACTCTGGGTGGAGAATTTCAATGCCTCCCACCAAGAGTGGCTTGGTAATACCACCACTGACCGAGCTGGCCAAGTATTGAAGGGTATAGTTACCAGATTGGGCCTGTATCAAGTGGTGAGAGAACTCCCCTGTCTCAAGTCCATCTGAGAGGTTTAACGTCTCATCTGAAGGACGGCACCTCCGACAGTGCAGCGCTCCCTCAGTGCTGAACTGGAGTGTCAGCCTAGATTTTGTGCTCAAGTCTCTGGAGTGAGTGTAAACATCACTACAGAAATTCTTCAAGGCACCATCCTTGGCCCAACCATCTTCAGCTAGTTCCTTAATGATCTTCCCTGTCATAAGATCAGGAGTGGGGCTGTTTGCTGACAATTCTAGGAATCCCCGCCAGAGGCCACGGAAACAGTGTAGCCTAGGTCTCACAGCCTTTGGGAATCTCCACAATCTAGGAAAGTCTGATACAAACCAATTGGTAACAGTTAAGTGCTTTATTTGGAATAAGTCAAAGTTAAGTACACACAGTATATCAAACTGCGATTTATTCTGAACCACAAAGGCAAATCTCGGGTGGTTTTCAGTGCAGAGTTGTAGTCTGGCGCCAGCGCAGTTGTTCTGGACTGTCGCACCTTAATCGCACTATTTCTCTACAACAAGCATGAGTTTTGGGCTTATCTTTATAGTAGAAATGATGCCTGATGATCGACTGACATTAACCCATTCGGCACATGGGATCAACACCACCTGCACGTTCCCCTCCAAGTCACACACCATCCCGACTTGGAAATATATCGCCGTTCCTTCATCGTCGCTGGGTCAAAATCCTGGAACTCCCTTCCTAACAGCACTGTGGGAGAACCGTCACCACATGGACTGCAGCGGTTCAAGAAGGCGGCTCACCACTACCTTCTCGAGGGCAATTAGGGATGGGCAATAAATGCCGGCCTCGCCAGCGACGCCCACATCCCATGAACGAATAAAATAAAGGTGACTTTCCCCTATCTCTAGTTAGAGAGGGCCAATGGAGGGCTGCCAACAGTAGGCCCTGGGCTGGTGATGTTCACATGCCCAATAGTTACCTCCTTCTATGTTGGAGACCTTTGACCTTTCTTTGTTCAACTTTCTTGCAGACCCTGCAGTTTTTGTAAAGCTACCAAGCACGTAGCCATGCCTATACCCAGTCATGGGCCAATGTGAGTTACTGTTTCATCAAGGCCGCTCTTGGCAGCTGCGTGCCCTGTCTCTGTTGGGGAGGGCTGCCTGTCTTTTCCCAGACAGACAAGTTCAAGAAACTTACAAAGAAACCTTATGCTTGTGAATGCATTAGAGAGGTATCTGAAAACATGTGCAACTGCATTAATGATTATATGTTTCAAGCTACTGAAAGCTATCATGATCAGGTTTAAATCACACATGGTTTGTTTGTGCAAACTACCTACACAATTGTCCTAATATAGTAATGATTCGGAAACAGTAAACAGTAAATGGAAAGTATAAACATACATCCAGTAACAGAGGGTCTCATTTCCGTTCAGTCCGCCCTTTGGCAGCACAAAACTTTAAATTTAAGCTGTCATACAAACATACCATTCAGCTGTTGGGATGGCACGTACACCTCTCTGGTTTTCCCCAGCCATAAGTTATCTCACTCCCGTGCTCACTCTTAGACTGCGCCCTCGTCTCCACCAGCACCGCCCTCTTGCTAAATGCCCAGACACTACATGGGGTGGGATAATTTACTCTGCCCAGTTTAAACCATATTCTTACATCTCCAACCTTTTGAATCTGAATTGATCACCTTAACCTGTAACTTTCTTCTTGGTCTTGTCTAAGATCACCTTGAGTTACATTTTATTAACATCATGTTTACATAGACATATACATACTGCCTCTAAGTTTCATTTGGTTAATACAGAAACCTACAGTGTATCATAATACCAAGAAATCATGGACTTAAAAGATTCTCCAGCTCTCCTTTTACTAATATCCACCTTGTGGATTTTTTTTTACTAAATATTATTTTCTCCCTAGCCCAGTTTCATTGTTAACTGAAAGGAACCTAACTTTGAATTTTTGAAATCCAAATTATTATTACGCTCTTTACTTGAATTTCAATCCCTCTGATTGATACCAGTGTTCAACCCTATCCTGATTGTTTCATGAATTAGTCGGTTTCTCTATGGAGCACGTGTCAGTGCCTTGTTTAAAAGGTTTTCTCACTCTCCTGAACCACATTAACCATTTCATGTCATGCTGTTGTCTGAGACCCTTCTTCAGTGCATCTTCTTCATGTATTTCCAGATACTAGTTGCCTCATATGCAACATTTCATAACTTTCTGCTGGCCAGTTTCTTTTTCCTCATTGTATTTCCAAATGTGTTTTCCACGGCACACTTCATATGCTCAGTAAGATTCAAACCTGTAAGAGCAACTGCTCTGTTTGAAAAGTGGTTCCAATAGGGCCACCAAGCTGTAGGCCTTTGTAATCATGCTCTTCATCATGGTCTCTGTTTCCAATTGATGGCAACATACATTTTCTCTTCCATGTCCATTGTAGCCATTCTTGGGCTTTCAGGTTATCTTATCAAAAGATCGGGGTGAGGGCGGTGTCTGGAGATCTTTGCTTATTTCCCTTTGCAGGGTCCCGATGTCTCAGGCTATCAAATGCAGTTTTCTCATTGTTCAGTATAGGCAAGGACACAAATATCTCCGAGTGAAAACTATCAATTTACTATTCTCAATTATACTTTCCCAACTTTCACTAGATTGTACATTTATACCAGATTGATATCTTTATTAAATCATGCCCAGGTGATTGATTTACCCATAATCACCCAGGGTGATGACATTAGAGAGATTCCCATTGGGTGGTGTAATTTCCCTGTTTCTATACTTTAATTCCTAATCACTTCCTCTCATCCAATTTTACCCATCCCATTATATTACCAATCATGAGCTCTGGAGGAACTTTACTGTCCAAAACAATATTTACAGTCAGGTCCAATATCTTAATACATTTTTTTTTGTTTATTTTACTTAAATTCTTCTTGAACTGCTTTTCATTTCCCAATTCGAGAGCAGTACTGTTGGACTGACAGGACTTGTCAATGTACAATTTTATTCCCTCCACAAAAAATGTCTTCCTTGATACACAGCATTGGATAAAAGCCATTTAGACTGGACTTCTTTTATTTTAAAATATGATTTGACTATCCCCTTAAACTACAGGTAAATTTTCCCTTCTCGGGTGCTTGAACAGCAACACATATCAATTTTTCTTATCAATTCCAATTTCAGAAACAAATTAAGTCCAGGTTTTGTGGTTTTACGGTAGAGACAGAATTGCTTGTAATTACTTTTGGATATATCTCCCCCTCCTCACTAAAAGCACTCTGTCTCAGAAAATAAATGGGTTAAAGCAAAACAAATCAAAACATTTTCAAAAGAGGAAAAGCAGCTTGGATCAAGGCTGATGATTGCTTTTCCTTCTCTATGTAATTTTGAATTATCATAATCCAAGTCTTAAGTCTTAGTCCAAAACGTCATCACGCTGTGACATTTGATATCTGCCAATGTCTGCAGATAGAGTCTTAAATTCTTAACACCACTGGATCATTTTCTGCACCAACATTTCTCCAGCAAAGGTTGCTCTGTGATTTTCTAAAACCATTTTATGTGAAAGAACTCTTGGTAATCCCGTACCATCACCATGGTCCTGAAAACCATGGTCTCCTGTTTCAAAAGAAAAACAGAAAATCCATTGTGGTTCTTCTTGAGAGCCCAAGGGGTTAATTTGTCAATTCATGATTTTATTACTTCATTCTGTCACCGTGGGGAAATAGCCAATTAAATTATGTCAATTATTTAAATTAAATGCAAAGGTTGTTGCTCAGTGAACTAAAAACAGATATTGGTTTCCTTAGAGGGGGTTAACTTTTATTTGGCAGAAACAAAACAATTGAGTTTCAAATCAGACGCCCGCAGTGTTCTCAGCGTACGTCAACGTAGCTTTCGCGTAAATTTTTTTTTTTAAATTCATGTCGGGAGATTGCATTTCCCTTCGTTCATTTTAGTTTTTAGTTAGTCAACGTTTCCAGATTGTTGTGATTTTTCCATCTCTAATTTTTGTTCCATCAGCTTTTTGTTGAGACCACCCTCAGTTTCTAATTGATTCTTAAGTTTTATAATTTGCTGTCCTTGCCAGAGCATAACAAGAGTGTTCCAATTTTCCTATTCTCACGTTAGCTCCTAGCTGTTCTAAGTTTTCTGCTTTTTCTGTCAAGGAGATACGAGATATTCTTTATTTAATCTTTTCTGTTTCTCGGTCACTTTTTTTTTCTGACCACAGCAAATCACAAGATAAAAAGGGTGCTGTCAGAGATAACAGCTATCACATTTTAGAACAACCAAGATGATTATCCCCAAATTATCAAAATTGATGCCCTGTACTAGTTAACAAGATATCGTTCTTTGAGTTACAGTTACACACAACATTAACTCCTTACACATCAATTCACAACCACCAATGCTCAACACAACTTCAAACAGATTAATTTTCATACGTGATAATCTCATGTCGGGAATTTGAGACGCTCAGATTTTTTAATTACAAGGACCAGAATTTTACTTGGCCACAATCAAAGTCTGGTTGCCACAATTTAATAGGTTAGTTAACCCCAATAGCTCCAATTATAATTCAGCAATATCAAAATTAAACACAAGGCAAAACGGATGAAATTATCAATATTGCACGTTCTTACTAAAACCCAGTAAATTACATCGTCTTTCATTTCGTTCGTTCTTCAGGCGCACCTTTCCAAAAACTGTGAAAATACTGGAAATAACTGCTTTCACAGCTAAACAATTTTGTTACATTACACGAAAGAGGAAAACATATAACAAGCATTAAAGCATGAGGAAGACAGGCTTTTTAAAGAGACAGTACACTGAAAACAAAAGAACACATTCTGTAGCTTGTGATCCTCTCCCTTTCTCCTTCTTGATTCCATCATAGAACCCCTTTTCTGTACTGACTCAAAGACCCCAATATTAGAATGGAGGCGGGATGGCAGCGGGGGGGGGGGGGGGGGAGGGGGTGATCGGGCGCATGGGTAACCTGACCAATAAAAAATGTCCATTTCCCACATGATTGCAATTCAATTGGACCCACTTAACGTGGCTTCCGGGTTTGCCGTCCGAAAGCTGCGCAGCGGACGGACTGCGCACCCGCATCACAGGCTGTCACCTGGAGGAGCCCTATTTAAAGGGGCAGTCCTCCAAAGGCTTTTGCTGGAGCAAAGACCCACACACCACAATAGAGCAGCACAGGGGCAAGGCTGCTCCAAGGATCAACGATGCCTCACTCCAGATGCTACTGGATGGGGAGAGGAGGAGGAGGGAAGTGTTTTACCCAGCAGATGGGAGGAAGTGCACTGCATCTGCCACCAAGAAAGCCTGGCTTGAGGTGCCAGAGGAGGTCACCAGCAGCAGCAACATCTCCCGCACCTGGATCCAGTGCAGGAAGCGCTTCAATGATCTAACTAGGTCAGTCAAAGTGAGTACACTTACTGATTCTCCTACATTCCGTCTTCCACATCACCAACCCCACCCCCCAACTCATTCTGCACTGCCAACACTACTCCGTCACATTACTCCTCACACCCACTCAAAGCTCATCCTCAACTTACCTGCACTTCCTCAGCACTTCCTCACCTCCCCATTACTCACCCCACCACTACCACTCAACCCAATCCTCATACAATGTGATGGTTCTGTTTCATACTCACCCTCTGATGCACCTCTTTCACGGTCAACCTCACCCAAAGCAATGCATTCATCGGTTGGCCACTTCACCATCACCCATTCACATGTCTGTTCTTTGTCCCCTTCTAGGAGAAGAGTGTGCAAAATGTATGGGAGAGGGCGAGGACCGGAGGGGGGGCCACAACAAGTAGTGGTCCTCATAGACGAGGAGCAGGAGGGGATGGAGCTGAGCCACACACTCGAGTCCCTGTCCGTCGGGGACGGCAAGACTGTCATCACACCCCGTCTGGTGACACAACTTTAACATTCATCACACACAATATGAATTGATGTTAACAATGATTGGCATGTTCAACACCTCGGTATGCTCATCGCAACATGACACATCTGTGATGAAGCTTAATATTGCCTTCTGTTCTCTTCCAGGGCCTTCAGCGACCGCAGTGACGGCAGAGGGCGATTCCTCAGAGGAGCTCCCGGCCTCTGAGGGTGCACTGTCACATCTGAGTGGGCCATCCACCAGCACAGATACTCACACCTCAGTGGGTCCTAGTCCTCAGTTAGTTGGGTTAGCACCTGGTGAGTCACCACACACAAGTGTGCACGAGCAGACACTGGTGGCAGGGGCAGCTGTGGAGAGTCTGTGTCAGTGGGAGCACTCCTCTCCAGGCTCTGCTCAGCTGGACACAGATGCTGAACCCTGGGGGGCCATCCTTTAAAAGGAGAATGATCGAGGGGCAGCAGCACATTTGCGAGGTGCTGGAACAGGTGCCACGCACACTCTCCACAATAGCGCAGAGGATGGAGGAGTGGAATGAGTGGAATGGTGGCACAGGTACGGGAGGGAATCTCTGAGATAGTGTCACAGGGACGTGAGGGCATCTCTGAGATAGTGTCACAGGGACGTGAGGGCATCTCTGAGATACTGTCACAGGTACGGGAGGGAATCTCTGAGATAGTGTCACAGGGACGTGAGAGAATCTCTGAGATACTGTCACAGGTACGGGAGGGAATCTCTGAGATAGTGTCACAGGGACGTGAGGGAATCTCTGAGATAGTGTCACAGGGACGGGAGGGCATCCCTGAGATACTGTCACAGGTACGGGAGGGAATCTCTGAGATAGTGTCACAGGGACGTGAGGGAATCTCTGAGATAGTGTCACAGGGACGTGAAGGAATCTCTGAGATACTGTCACAGGGACGTGAGGGAGTCTCTGAGATACTTTCACAGGGACGTGAGGGAATCTCTGAGATAGTGTCACAGGGACGTGAGGGAATCTCTGAGATACTGTCACAGGGACGTAAGGGAATCTCTGAGATACTGTCACAGGGACGTGAGGGAATCTCTGAGATACTGTCACAGGGACGTGAGGGAATCTCTGAGATACTGTCACAGGGACGTGAGCAACTCTCTGAGATACTGTCACAGGTAAGTGCGGGAATGTCTGCAATGGAGAGAAGGCTAGCCTCCATTGAGCTTCAAGCACGGCTCATAAATGTGAGGCCCTGACAACGGCCACTCGGACTCAGGTTGAACAACATTTTGCCGCCTTAAACAGGCTGATAGATACTTTAGAAGTGGCTTTCCAACACATCACAAATGTCCACCATGCTGTTCTCCACCAGAGTGGTAGGAGTGGTGTGGGCCTGGCCCAGAGGAGGGATGATGGCAAAAGGGGACATGGAAGTGGGGAAGCTACTCAAAGTCCTCCCACGTCTCACCCATTGCCCCCCTCTCAACCAGTACCTGCAATGCTGCCTCCTCTCCAGGTGGCCGAGTCTCCCCCTGCACAGGTGCAGGTGGAGCAGTCTTTGGAGGGGCTCTCACGGGCTCCAAAACCCAGAGGGCGTAGGCCCAAAGCATCTAATCGGTCAGGGCATGAACAAGAGCAACCTGCCACTACCTCTACTGCAGCCACAGGGGAAGCACCACGTAGAAGTAGTCGTAAGAGAAAGGCAAAGGTTTTATGAGCACAAAGGGGTTGCACAAGGGTGTTTGACGGTTGGTCATCTTTTTCATTTGTATTTGCTTTTTGTTAAAGTCACATTAAATTTTATGATTGTCACCACTACTGCCACGTCTTGGCCATTCTTGAGTGGATTTTGTGATAGGGCCCTTTCATGAGCTTCACCATGAATGGTGACACTTGATGCCGCCCATTGGGTCACTTTACAGTGGGTGTATGTGTAATCGCCCAACTGTTTTGTGCAGGGAGGGGTGGGCGCTGCTTTTTCCAGGTGGTCTGACGACTGGACTCTTCACACTGTCTGATGTTAGGAGAACCGTTCACATATCAGTGACTCCCTGGCCTCACGAGCAGCCAGGTGAGCCATTATGGGTTCATCCTCCTCCTCCTCCTCCTCCTCAGTGTGGGTGGCAGATGTGAATGGGGCCTCCTCAAGTGGTACCCCTCTCTGTTGTGCCATATTTTGCAGGGCACAACACACGACTATAATGCGTCCCACTCTGTCTGGTGCGTTTTGAAGTGCTCCCCAGAACAATCAGAGCACCTGAATCACATCTTGAGCAGCCCTACAGCATGCTCAATTGTAGAGCTGGTGGCGATGTGGCTGTCAATATATCGACACTGTTGCTCGGTGATGGGGTTCCTCAGAGGTGTCATGAGCCATGTGTGCAGGTGCATGAACAAATTGTGGCAGCTGCCAGGGAACTTGGCGCACACGTGAAGGAATCTCTTGCGGTGGTCACAAACAAACCGAATGTTGATGGAGTGATACCCCTTTCTGTTGATGAACAGTCCTGGCTCGTGTGGAGGTGCTCGTATTGCTATATGGGTGCAATCGATTACACCCTGCACCCGTGGGAAGCCAGCCACAGCATGGAATCCCACTGCCCTCTCCGTCTGGCTGAGGTCGTCCATGGGGAAGCTGACGTAGTGCGAGGCCCTGCGAAACAAGCCGTCGGTGACCTGCCTTATGCACTTCTGTGCAAATGACTGAGAGGCCCCGGTGATGTCCCTGGTGGCACCCTGGAATGATCCAGAGGTGAAGAAGTTGAGGGCAGTGGTGACTTTGACAGCGACGGGTAATCAGCTGCCGTTCGGCCCAACCGGGAACAGCTCGGCATGAAGGAGGCTGCAGATGTCTGCAACTACCTGTCGACTGACTCTGAGCCTCCGTACGCACAACTCCTCAGAGAGGTCCAGGAAGCTGAGCCTCGGTCTGTAGACCCTGTGGCGAGGGTAGTGCCTCCTGCGACGTCACTCTCCCTGTTGTTGCCCTCTGTGCTCTTGTGCAGGTCCCTGTGGCGCAGCACTGTGTTGTGGAGCTCCAAGTGGCGGAGGTGGACACCGGGCCTGGCGATGCTGGTGATGTTGCTCGTCCTCAGATGTAGTGGTGAATGCAGCCATCGCGCCCCCCCATCCTGACGGTGTGAGTTTGAGGGGGTCCACAAAGTTGTTAAATATGTGTGAACAGAAGAATTGTGAGTGGAAAGTAAGAATTTTCAGTGAAAACACAAAGATCTCGCAGCCAAAGCAATAACTCACCTTTTCTCCCCATCTGTCAAACAAGCATTTAAATGTCCCACTGGCTGTTGGTTGAAACACATCTGGTCGAACATGGAGTGTTTCACACAGCACGGGAAACATGCTGAGGATGTTTAAAAATCGGACCCCTGCCTTAATGTGGACAAAATTAAGTACTCTAAGTCTTTCAAGTATCTAAATAAGTCTCTTAACTATCGTCCCGCCGGCATCAGTGGGGATCCCGGAAGTCTGCGGGTTGGAGCCGGGTTCCGAACCAGCTCGGGATTTCTGCTATTTTTCAAGCCCCCCTCCGCCCCCAACGCACCTGCTACTTCACTCGAAAATCGAGTCCAAAGTCTCAACCTCACAACCTCACCCAAGCCTGGAGTGGTGAAGCTTAGTCACCACCTCACACAAAGTTTGACAAGTTCCTATTTTAACTCCTCATCCTCCTGCACAATCTGACCCTCAGTTACTTAACTTTGAATCCATTTTTTCGCCTTTTGTCACGAGTCTGCTTCAGGACTAGACAAAAACGACACTAAATCTATAACACATAAATTTCTCAAACTTCTTATCTCGGGCTCTCTCGACATCCATGGAGCTATCCACTTAAACCATTTCCCGAGGGATAATTCCATCCCTAAGCTCGACACCATTCTGAATACCAAAAATCGCTGGAATCTCTGCCCCAAACCAAATCTTTCTCCACCGTAGGTTGGACTCCTGGCTCGGCTCGCCAATGAAGAATCCCCGTCAGAGGCCACGGAAACGGTGAAGCCTAGGTCTGACATCAGTAAACCTTTGGGAATCTCCACAATCCAGGAAAGTCTGACATGAACCAATTGAGTACTTTATTTGGAATAAGACAGAGTCAAGTACACACCGTACATCAAACAGCGAGTTTTCTGAACAACAAAGTCAAAGCTCACCTGGGTGGTGTTCAGGGCAGAGTTGTAGTCTGGTGCCAGCGCAGTTGTTCTGGACTGTCGCACTTTGGTCGTGCTATTTCTCTACAACAAACATAAGTTTTGGGCTAATCTTTATAGTAGAAATGATGCCTGATGATCGACTGGCATTAACCCATTCAGGTTACTTTCCCCTATCTCTAGTTAGAGTGGGCCAATGGAGGGCTGCCAACAGTGGGCCCTGGGCTGGTGATGTTCACATGCCCAATAGTTGCCTCCTTCCAAGTTGGAGACCTCAAATCTTTCTTTGTTCAACTTTCTTGCAGACCCTGCAGTTTTTGTAAAGCTACCAAGCACGTAGCCATGTCTATTCCCAGTCATGGGCCTATGTGAGTTTGTTTCGTCAAGGCCGCTCTTGGCAGCTGCGCGCCCTGTCTCTGTTGGGGAGGGCTGCCTGTCTTTTCCCAGACTGACAAGACTGTTAAACAAACATAAAAACAAAAGAAATAGGAGCAGGAGTAGGCCAATCGGCCCCTCGAGCCTGCTCCGCCATTCAATAAGATCATGGCTGATCTGATCCTAACCTCAAATCTAAATTCATGTCCAATTTCCTGCCCGCTCCCCGTAAGCCCTAATTCCCTTTACTTCTAGGAAACTGTCTATTTCTGTTTTAAATTTATTTAATGATTTAGCTCCCACAGCTTCCTGGGGCAACAAATTCCACAGACCTACTACCCTCTGAGTGAAGAAGTTTCTCCTCATCTCAGTTTTGAAAGAGCAGCCCCTTATTCTAAGATTATGCCCCCTCGTTCTAGTTTCACCCATCCTTGGGAACATCCTTACTGCATCCACCCGATCAAGCCCCTTCACAATCTTATATGTTTCAATAAGATCGCCTCTCATTCTTCTGAACTCCAATGAGTAGAGTCCCAATCTACTCAACCTCTCCTCATATGTCCGCCCCCTCATCCCCGGGATTAGCCGAGTGAACCTTCTTTGTACTGCCTCGAGAGCAAGTATGTCTTTTCTTAAGTATGGAGACCAAAACTGTATGCAGTATTCCAGGTGCAGTCTCACCAATACCTTATATAACTGCAGCAATACCTCCCTGTTTTTATATTCTATCCCCCTAGCAATAAAAGCCAACATTTCGTTGGCCTTCTTGATCACCTGCTGCACCTGCATACTAACTTTTTGATCTTCTTGCACTAGGACCCCCAGATCCCTTTGTACTGCAGTACTTTCCAGTTTCTCGCCATTAAGATAATAACTTGCTCTCTGATTTTTCCTGCCAAAGTGCATAACCTCACATTTTCCAATATTGTATTGCATCTGCCAAATCTCCGCCCACTCACCCAGCCTGTCTATATCCCCTTGTAGGTTTTTTATGTCCTCCTCACTCTCTACTTTCCCTCCCATCTTTGTATCATCTGCAAACTTTGATATGTTACACTCGGTCCCCTCCTCCAAATCGTTAATATAGATTGTAAAGAGTTGGGGACCCAGCACCGACCCCTGCGGAACACCACTGGCCACTGGTTGCCAGTCCGAGAATGAACCATTTATCCCAACTCTCTGCTTCCTGTTAGATAACCAATGCTCCACCCATGCCAGAATATTACCCCCAATCCAGTGATTCTTTATCTTGAGCAATAATGTTTTATGTGGCACCTTGTCGAATGCCTTCTGGAAGTCTAAATACTCTACATCCACTGGTTCCCCTTTATCCACACTGTACGTTATGTCCTCAAAGAACTCAAGCAAATTTGTCAGACATGACTTCCCCTTCGTAAAGCCATGCTGACTTTGTCCTATTAAATTATGTTTATCCAAATGTTCCGCTACTGTTATGTTCAAGATACTTACAAAGAAACCTTATGCTTGTGAATGCATTAGAGAGGTATCTGAAAACATGTGCAACTGCATTAATGATTATATGTTTCAAGCTACTGAAAGCTATCATGATCAGGTTTAAATCACACATGGTTTGTTTGAGCAAACTACCTACGCACTTGTCTTAATATAGTGATGATTCGGAAATATTCTGGTTATATATAGAGTGCAGTATAAACAAAGTTAACTCTGATTAAACTTAAGTAAATGGAAAGTACAAACGTACACTCGGTAACAGAGGGTCTCATTTCCCCTCACTAGAGTGTTCAACTATGTTCACATCTCCTTCGATAACGGAACTCATCAGCGAGCGTAGCTCACATCCCGTGAAAAAGAAAGTGATTTTACCTACAATAATTCAGTTATCTTGTTTGTTGGGCTTAGGAAGTTTAAGAAAAAACACTTAAAAAAAGGCAGAAATCGAACAATGAAGCAAGCTGATGAGGTACGGAAAAAACCTGTTACCAAGAGGGTATAACTGGGAGCTTCCCAGTATCTCTCTCTCTTTCTCTTCGCCTCCTGGCTCGTGGTCCTGCTGCCTGCTAGCAGCTAAGAAGGAAGGCCATCCAGTAAACCTTGCAAACACCTGTCGACGGCAGCAGCAGGGCATCAGAGGCCAGGCCTTTTCATCTGTTTCACCGGTGAGCATTAATTTTCTGGCCGCCACAAGACAACCTAGCATAGGTGTAAGGGTGGGGGTTAAAGGGGATTGCTAAACTTGCGATTTTAGAATTTTCCCTCGATGTGTCCGTTTCTTCCACCCCGTTAAGTGTAAGACTGCATTGTATCTATAGCGATTTCTTTATCTTCTGTATAATACTGTTTACCTTGCAGTTTTTAGTTTTCTTATTAATAAACATTGGTTTTCCTTGTACCAATCCACTGGTCTGTTAGTCTGTCTTTGTTACCGCTGGATAAGTCCTCAGCTCAGAATCAGGAAGGGGTAAGCGATTCGCAATCGCACAGCGGGCAGGGCAGCTCAGGAAAACATAACTGGCTGACCTATTATAAGCCCGAGAAACAGTAAAAAAAACCCTTACAGAGTGGATTGAAACTCGATTACTTTAAAGCGCAGTCAATTTGTAGGGAGTACTGGTGTGGTCTCCTCTACGTGCTCCAGCAGAGATTAGATATTCCATCCCCTTCCTCCAACACACAGACACAGATGCACACTAAACTATCATGGAAAGCAAATTAATAATTCTGTCTTTGGACCATTGGAACATTCAAGCTATCGTTGCTGCTAAGATTCCAACACACAGAGGGCAACGGCCCACTCTTTATCTACAGTGATATTAAGGAAATGTTCAGTAAGACAACAATACACATATGGACAGGGACATTTTGGCCTAGAACTTCCTTGGGGATGCGATCCCAGCATTTGTGCCCGGATTGCACCCGCCTTTGACCACTGCCATAGCCCCTGGCATAGGTCACGGTATCAAGGGGAGCCACGGGGTGTTTGTCTTCGGCAGTTAGCGGCAACTCCCCCTCCCGCCATTGAAGCCAGAAACGCAAGTCATACCTTGCCAGTCTGGGAGGGAGGGGTATTGTTGCCGGAGCCATGGGACCACTTGGAATATTTAAAAGAGAAATCTTCTCCTCTGATCTTCAGGGGTTCAAACTCTGAACCCGACCTGGACTCCCAGATGGGATTCATTTCCACCAGATGTTGGGGAGACACATCTGGTGAGGCTAGACATACTTCCAGCGAAGCCAATCAGATCCCACCTGAGGGCTGGGACACAAGAACCCTCAAGCTAAGGAGTGTTCACTTCCAGCTCCGTCCCTTTGCATCGATGACCTTTCAGCCCCAATTGCATCATTGCATATTGGATGGGATAAACATAGTGAGAGAGGAAGTATTAAGGGGTTTAGCATCTTTGAAAGTCAATAAATCACCAGGCCCGGATGAAATGTATCCCAGGCTGCTAAGAGAAGCAAGGGAGGAAATAACCGAGGCTCTGGCCATCATTTTCCAATCCTCCCTGGCTACAAGCATTGTTTAAAAAGGGAGAAAGAGATAGACTGAGTAATTATAGGCCAGTCAGTCTAAACTCGGTGGTGGGCAAATTATTGGCATCAATTCTGAGGGACAGCATAAATTGTCATTTAGAAAGGCACGGGTTAATCAAGGACAGTCAGCATAGATCTGTTAAGGGAAGGTCATGTCTGACCAACTTGATTGAATTTTTTGAGTAGGTAACAAGGAGGGTCGATGAGGGTAACACGTTTGATGTAGTCTACATGGATTTTAACAAGGCTTTTGACAAGGTCCCACATGGCAGACTGGTCAAAAAAGTAAAAGCCCATGGGATCCAAGGGAAAGTGGTTAGTTGGATCCAAAATTGGCTCAGTGGCAGGAAGCAATGGGTAATGGTTGACAGGTGTTTTTGCGACTAGGAGGCTGTTTCCAGTGGGGTTCAGTGAACATAGTTGAACGCTCTAGTGAGAGGAAATGAGACCCTCTGTTACAGGGTGTACGTTTATACTTTCCATTTACTTAAGTTTAATCAGAGTTAAACTCGTTCATACTGCACTCAATATACATATATATATTAAATAACCACAATATTTCCAAATCATCACTAGGCTCAGTCCCCTGCTTTTTGTGGTATATATTAATGTTTTGGACTTGAATATGAGGGGCTTGATCAAGAAGTTTGCAGATGATACAAAAATTGGCTGTATGGTTGATAGTGAGGTAAAAAGCTGTAGACTGCAGGAAGATATCAATGGCCTGGTCAGATGGGCAGAAAAGTGGCAAATGGATTTCAATCCAGAGAAGTGTGAGGTAACGGGAAATAAGGAAGGGCAGGTGACAGAAGTGTTAGTGAGGGATCACTTTGGGACCAGTGATCATAATTCCATTAGTTTTAAGATAGCTATGGAGAAGGATAGGTCTGGCCCAAAAGTTAAAATTCTAAATTGGGGAAAGGCCAATTTTGATGGTATTAGACAGGAACTTTCAGAAGTTGATTGGGAGAGTCTGTTGGCAGGCAAAGGGACGTCTGGTAAGTGGGAGGCTTTCAAAAATGTGTTAACCAGGGTTCAGGGTAAGCACATTCCTTATAAAGTGAAGGGCAAGGCTGGTAGAAGTAGGGAACCTTGGATGACTCGGGAGATTGAGGCACTAGTCAAAAATAAGAAGGAGGCATATGACATGCATAGGCAGCTGGGATCAAGTGGATCCCTTGAAGAGTATAGAGATTGCCGGAGTAGAGTTAAGAGAGAAATCAGGAGGGCAAAAAGGGGATATGAGATTGCTTTGGCAGATCAGGCAAAGGTGAATCCAAAGAGCTTCTACAAATACATAAAGGGCAAAAGGGTAACTAGGGAGAGAGTAGGGCCTCTTAAGGATCAACAAGGTCATCTAAGTGCGGAACCACAAGAGATGGGTGAGATCCTGAATGAATATTTCACATCGGTATTTACGGTTGAGAAAGGCATGGATGTTAGGGAACTTGGGGAAATAAATAGTGATGTCTTGAGGAGTGTACATATTACAGAGAGGGAGGTGCTGGAAGTCTTAACGCGCATCAAGGTAGATAAATCTCCGGGACCTGATGAAATGTATCCCAGGACGTTATGGGAGGTTAGGGAGGAAATTGCGGGTCCCCTAGCAGAGATATTTGAATCATCCACCGCGACAGGTGAGGTGCCTGAAGATTGGAGGGTAGCAAATGTTGTGCCTTTGTTTAAGAAGGGCGGCAGGGAAAAGCCTGGGAACTACAGACCAGTGAGCCTGACATCTGTAGTGGGTAAGTTGTTAGAGGGTATTCTGAGGGACAGGATCTACAGGCATTTGGAGAGGCAGGGACTAATTAGGAACAGTCAGCATGGTTTTGTGAGAGGAAAATCATGTCTCACGAATTTGATTGAGTTTTTTGAAGGGGTAACCAAGAAGATAGATGAGGGCTGTGCAGTAGACGTGGTCTACATGGACTTCAGCAAAGCATTTGACAAGGTACCGCATGGTAGGTTGTTACATAAGGTTAAATCTCATGGGATCCAAGGTGAGGTAGCCAATTGGATACAAAATTGGCTTGACGACAGAAGACAGAGGGTGGTTGTCGAGGGTTGTTTTTCAAACTGGATGCCTGTGTCCAGCGGTGTGCCTCAGGGATCGGTGCTGGGTCCGCTGTTATTTGTTATTTATATTAATGATTTGGATGAGAATTTAGGAGGCATGGTTAGTAAGTTTGCAGACGACACCAAGATTGGTGGCATTGTGGACAGTGAAGAAGGTTATCTAGGATTGCAACGGGATCTTGATAAATTGGGCCAGTGGGCCGATAAATGGCAGATGGAGTTTAATTTAGATAAATGTGAGGTGATGCATTTTGGTAGATCGAATCGGGCCAGGACCTACTCCGTTAATGGTAGGGCGTTGGGGAGAGTTATAGAACAAAGAGATCTAGGAGTACAGATTCATAGCTCCTTGAAAGTGGAGTCACAGGTGGATAGGGTGGTGAAGAAGGCATTCAGCATGCTTGGTTTCATTGGTCAGAACATTGAATGCAGGAGTTGGGATGTCTTGTTGAAGTTGTACAGGGCATTGGTGAGGCCACACTTGGAGTACTGTGTACAGTTCTGGTCACCCTATTATAGAAAGGATATTATTAAACTAGAAAGAGTGCAGAAAAGATTTACTAGGATGCTACCGGGACTTGATGGTTTGACTTACAGGGAGAGGTTAGACAGACTGGGACTTTATTCCCTGGAGAGTAGGAGGTTAAGGGGTGATCTTATAGAAGTCTATAAAATAATGAGGGGCATAGATAAGGTCGATAGTCAAAATCTTTTCCCAAAGGTAGGGGAGTCTATAACGAGGGGGCACAGATTTAAGGTGAGAGGGGAGAGATACAAAAGGATCCAGAGGGGCAATTTTTTCACTCAAAGGGTGGTGAGTGTCTGGAACGAGCTGCCAGAGGCAGTAGTAGAGGCGGGTACAATTTTGTCTTTTAAAAAGCATTTGGACAGTTACATGGGGAAGATGGGTATCGAGGGATATGGGCCAAGTGCAGGCAATTGGGACTAGCTTAGTGGTATAAACTGGGCGACATGGACATGTTGGGCCGAAGGGCCTGTTTCCATGTTGTAACTTCTATGATTCTATGATTCTATGAATGCATTTGGGGAGGGCAAACAAGGCAAGGGAGTACACAATAAATGGGAGGATACTGAGAGGTGTAGAGGCACAGAGGGACCTTGGAGTGCATGTCCACAGATCCCTGAAGGTAGCAGGACAGGTAGATAAGGTGGTTACGGCAGCATATGGAATACTTTCCTTTATTAGCTGAAGCATAGAATATAAGAGCAGGGAGGTTAAGCTAGAACTGTATAAAATATTGGTTAGGCCACAGCTTGAGTACTGCCTACAGTTCTGGCCGCCACATTACAGGAAAGATGTGATTGCACTAGAGAAAGTACATAGGAGATTTATGAGGATGTTGCTAGGGCTGGAGAATTTTAGTTATGAGGAAAGGTTAGATAGGCTGGGGTTGTTTTCTTTGGAACAGAGGAGGCTGAGAGGAGATTTAATTGAGGTGTATAAAATTATGATGGGAATAGATAAAGTGGATAGGGAGGACCTATTTCCCTTAGCAGAGGGGTCAGTGACCAGAGGGCATAGATTTAAAGTAATTGGTAGAAGGATTAGAGGGGAGCTGAGGAGAAATCTTTTCACCCAGAAGGAGGTGGGGGGTCTGGAACTCACTTCCTGAAAGGGTGGTAGAGGCAGAAACCTTAAACTCATTTAAAAAGTACTTGGATGTGCACTTGAAGTGCCGTAACCTACAGGGCTACAGACCAAGTGCCGGAAAGTAGGATTAAGCTGGATGGCTCTTTTTCGGCCAGCAGGGACACGATGGGCCGAATGGCCTCCTTCTGTTTTGTAACTTTCTATGATTCTATGATTCTATAACTTGTAGAAAGTGTCTCCTATAACAATTTGAGGAATAAAACTGAAATAGTGGGTGGTCTTTATACAAGAACTATGAGTTCGTAATAAAGAATTTACCCATAATTCTTAGAAGGAAATAGATGCCATGGGATCACTAATGGCCTGAATAAGCTATGCACAGCTTTGTCTAGCCAAGGAGAAACATTCACAATGGCTAAATGTGGAAAGCACTGAGTAATAGGAAGGAATGACTTCAACATTGTGGTATAGTTTCCCCTGAAACATAGCATCTCCTTGGAAACCATTATCTTAGTATTAGTATCAGTCTCTGATGAAACATTTTCATTTGTCTTGAAAGCTTTTCACATCTATCGACCCTCCGCAAATATCGTCAACCTTTGGACTCTAATTGTTTTCTTCCTACAACTGTGCCAAAGCACTGTGACCTCTCATCTTCAGTAGATGTGCATGTTGCGACTCACAAACAAATGGAGAAATAAGACAAAGGAGTACTAAAACTAAAAGGCTGAAAAGCTGTAAAGGAAGAAAGAAGTATTATGGTTTACAAGCACAATGATCTCTTGCAGAAAACGTTTTCCTTCTCCTGGAGTCAAAGGTCTAGATATCACTCCTACATCTAGCTGAAGTAAAACAATGCGGGTACGGATTGTGTCCCCAGAACGCAGTGAGGCGCCCCAAACCTCAAGAATCCCCTTGAACTGGCCGCGAAGTTGGCGGTGCGGCCTCCTCGCCCGTCCATTGCGAGGCCCGAAACAAATTCAGGTTCTGGCCTTGTTACCTTGCTGCCAGCGAGCTGCGGGCACCAAATGGGCATCGGGCTGCAGCTCCACCGGATCCGGGCAGCGCAGGAAGGCTGACCCGGCCGCAGGGGAAACATTCCCTGCCCGGCCCCACAAAAATAATTTTGCACTGATCTTTCTGGGGCCTCTTCCTCTTCAACGCTAATTAGTGTGTGCATGGCGCACACTCTGCCCAGTTTTTCAATCCGGATCCTACAACTGACGTAGGACCCCAATTTGCATATTTAAGCAGCCTTACACCTGTTTCAGGCTCACCTGAATATTGCATCTGGTGGGCCTTGGCCATGGTGGACCTCCCCCTACTCCAACCCCCACCACCCCGTGGTTTTTAACTGCTGGCCGCCCGTTTTTTCAGGTGCAAAAAATGGGCAGCCATGACTTAAATTTCGCCCCCCCATCTGTCTGGAAGAACGACTAGCACTGGTGAAGTTAGAAGGTGCCAATCTTATAGCCAAGCAGCCCAGCAAACGTGGGGTAAGAAATGGCCGAAAAGAAAATCCTGGAGACTGCAAGCCGTCTTCAGCAACTAATAAAACTATCAAGTCCCCATGTCTAGGTGGCACGTGTTCCAAGGTGCTGAAGGAAACTAGGGAGGAGATGTGTGGGGTATTGGTTATTGTCATGAAGGAATCATTGAATACTGGTGAAGCTTTGCAGGACCGGCACCAAGTAAATATAATGGTCCCAAAATCGCACGGGTCTTCCAGTACACTCATGTTGTAACTCTGCTGGGAGCGCAGTGGAAAGCCCAGAAATTACCCACGACCCTGGTATGCCAGGTCCTAGCCTTCGATGGGAGTTTTTTGAGAGTCTTTGTCTAAGGTGGTCCCCCGTGTGACAGGGGGTGGTGACAGGGCCAGAGCTTAGGCCAGGGTTGGGAAATCTCCACGCTGGGAGCTCCTGCTTACCCAGCCTCAGTCGGACACTGTGTAAGGTTGGAGGCAGGTGTGCCCTGTGAGATGAGGTGTGCCAGTCTCTAAAAGTAGTGCAAGTGGGTTCTACCAGGGTGGTGGGGGGGGCACAAGCCAGGTTGGCAGCCTGGAACCCCCGAAATTAAACATTTACATTTTATTATTGGCCGCATGCAAATGGGATGTCCACTTACTGACCCCGCACACTCTGGCGGTGTCAGCACAATTGCTTGTGCAATTTAAGGCCAATATTTAAATTTTAAAAGGGTGACCTAGGAAACTATAGGCCCATTCGCCTAATGTCACTAACAGGTAAAATAATGGAAACCATTCGAAGAAGAAATGGCTGTACAGCAGTAAATTAATAGTCCGGATGGATTTAGAAAATCATATCTAAGAAAGCACAGCAGTTCCTTTGTGAATCTAATAAATAAAGGAGACAGCATAACTCCCTGTATTATGGTTTATTTGGACTTTGAGGAACCTACTTATCAAGTTCCACGTGAAAGATTTCTAATTAAATTAAATTAAACTAAAAGCCATGAGAATCCAAGGTAGAACAATGAAATAGAAAAGAAGTTGTTTTGTAAAAAAAATAGACAACTCGATGCTCACGAGAGCTGTAGCGTCAGAGAGGTGATGAGTGGACTGTCATTAAGATTAGTGTTTGGAACCCTGATGTTTTGCTAATCTACATAGATGACCCAAATTCTGAAACCAATTGTAAACTTGTCAGATTTACAGACAACACTAAATAAGGGAGAACAGTAGGCACAGAGAATGCAGTTAAATATTTGCAGGAGGATTTAGATCAGTTATATAACTAGGCAGATGAGAGGCACGTGGAATTTAATAGTGACAAATATATAAGTATTGCACATTGGATCAAATAGTATGCACCAGAAGTATACAGTGGATGAAACAGAAATAGCACTGGGAGACACAAAAAGGGACATGGAAGTAATTGTAGACTTGTCACTTCCAATATAGCAGACCAAATTGAATGTTGGGCTATATTGTAGAACAGTAGAGTGCAGTCTGCGGACTCATGCAACTCTTTACAGTGCACTGCCCAACAACACCTAGCACTGTATTCAATCCTGGTCATCACGCTATAAGAAAGACATAAACCATTTGGAAAGTGTCGAGAGAAAAATCAACAAGAAAGGTCTCAAGCAGTAAAGGAATGAGCTATGAGGAAAATTTGGAGACACTCAATCAATGTGTACAGTCTAGAGAGAAGTTATGTAAAATATCAAACAATATAGATAAGGTAAACTTACATCCTACATTACAACAGTGACTACACTTCAGAAGTACTTCTATGTGTATAAAGCGCCTTGGGATCTCCTGAGGTTGTGAAAGGCGCTATATAAACACAAGTCTTTCTTTCTTTATTACTTTGAAATGAGTTACACTTGTAGGAGCAGAAGACACTGGCTGGAATTTCCTTGGAGCTGCTCCCGCTCTGCGTCCATAATTTCACCCTAAGTGTGGCGGAAACCCGGACGAAATGGCATTTCCACTGCACTTGTGACAAAGTTACAGCAGCACGGCAGGAGCAGCTTCGAGGAAATTCCCAGCCATTATTTTAATCAGTGAAACGTAAACTTAAAACATATAGTCGGAAACATTTCTTTGCTCAAAAATGTTAAATGTTTGGAATAAACTGCCAGGCTTGCTAGTTGAGTCAAAGACATTAGGGGTAATCAAAATGCAGTTAGCTGCTAGACTAGAAGAGTTAGGGTACTAAAAAGATGATGTTTGATGGGTCAAAAGGGCTTTCCTCGTCCTTAGGGGCAATCTTAATCCCGTCAGGTCGGCGGGAATGGCGTAGGTGGAGACTAAGATGGCAGGGGCGCATGCCACGTTCCCAATGCATTTCTGTCCTTCACCATCTTAACTCACCTCAGAACAGGCACGGGAGGGTCGCCCGCCCCAGGCCTGCTTTGCATCTAAGTCGCAATGCCATCTTAATTAAAACATTCGGGACACCGGCATGGTGACAGACCTGACCGTAGGACGCCGGCATGGTGCCAGACCTGACCGTAGGACGCCGGCATGGTGCCAGACCTGACCGTAGGACGCCGGCATGGTGCCAGACCTGACCGTAGGACGCCGGCATGGTGCCAGACCTGACCGTAGGACGCCGGCATGGTGCCAGACCTGACCGTAGGACGCCGGCATGGTGACAGACCTGACCGTAGGACGCCGGCATGGTGCCAGACCTGACCGTAGGACGCCGGCATGGTGCCAGACCTGACCGTGGGACGCCGGCATGGTGCCAGACCTGACCGTAGGACGCCGGCATGGTGCCAGACCTGACCGTGGGACGCCGGCATGGTGCCAGACCTGACCGTAGGACGCTGGAGGCAGTCAGCGAAGTGGCCAGAAGAGGTAAGTATTTTAATTTATTACCTTTTCTGCTGATTCTTTGTGAGGCAGGAGGAGCAGGAGTGCTGGAATCCTTGGGGCTTCCCAGCCTCGAACTGGCATCGCCTGTGAAAACCCCCTACCCCGGCACTAACTTCATATCAGGGACCGTTCCTCTGGGTCCCCGGCATTTTCAGGCTCCCACCCGCTGCCCCTTTCTTCACTCCACTGTTTCCGGGCCGGAGACAGTGCTGCAGTATTTAAACGAGGCCCGGGAGTTAAAATGGCCCTGGTCTCAGGCTGAAGTCTCTGCGGGGGTTTCTCTCCCACCCCGAGCTAAAATCAACCCTCTTGATTATTATCTTAAGACATCTAAGGGGATATTAGTTGAAATTATTAAAAGCAGAAAGGAGTTACTGAACCCATGCAAAGGAACATGAGCTCAATTGACGTCATTCAAATGAGATGCTAAACTGAGACCTTGTTTGCATGTTCAGGTGAACGTTAAAGATCCTGTGGCTCTATTTGAAGAACAGAGAGTTCTCCTGGTGTTCTGGCCAACATTCCTCCTTCAACCAACACCACCAATAAACAGATTAACTGTTCATTCATCTCGTTGCTGTTTGTGCGCTCTTGTTCTGTGCAAAGAGGCTGGTGTGTTCAACTTCAAAGCAACAGGGGCTGAAGCTGAAAGTAATTCATTGCATGTCAAGCACTTTGGGACATCATGAGCGATATGATAAGGTGCTAAATAAATGCATGTAATGTTGGTATCAATATAAGGCTGAAAATGGCAGCAAAAGAAGTAACATGAGACACTATTGGCCTGATTTTAGTCTCTGTTATGTCCCAGAAATGGGCACAGATAGGGTGTAACAGAATGTTAACAGTGGGTCCAGATTAGCCCTGACTGATCTTCGCCCATTTTATATGCTGTAATGGTTACAATGGAGCATGGGGTAAATGGAGGAAGATCCCCTCCAGAATAGGCGGGACTTTCAATTAAATATGTAAATGAGAACAAGATGGCCTTGCATGCAAATTTCCAGATTTTCGTACATGCAGGACATCGAGAGCGAGGGTAATTTTAGATATTGGACATCCAGGGTCGTTGGACGACCGAGGATACTGGTGGAAATTCATTTAAAGGCACAGTAAAATTAAAAGAATGATTTTTTAGCCATTTCTGAACCAGTTTTGATCTGCTTTTTCTGCTGGGTTTTCACAAGCTTTTGTGCCAATTGTTCTCAAAAATTTTATATTTTTTTGCTCCTAGGTGTTAGGACGGAGAGGAGGAAGAGCCACAGAGGAAGGCCAGGTAGTTCAGGTGAAGCTCTCTGTGCCCACTCACCAGCACTCAACCACCCCCCAACCACCCGCACCTGCAGTTAGAGGTGAACATAGCTCACTATGCACAGGTTCGCATTCCAAAAGGAAGCAGGGACAGTACAGGCATGATAGGTGAATGTTTAACTAACTGTAATGTTGGATGCTTCCTTGGAAGTACTCCAATCGCATTGTGACAAGCTTTCAGTGGCATTGCAAGAAGGGTGACTAACAACCAGCATACCCTGATTGACCAAACCTGCCACGATGCCAACAAGCACACCGCCCTGGCAATGATTGCGGGAAACTGGCGTCACAGGTTCTGAGCCAGCAGAGCACCGGATGCAAAGCTGTGTCATCTACCGTAGGGACACCTGCTGTTAACATGCACTGCAGGGCTGGCACAGTCAGTGATAGTGCAGGTCAGTGATCTTCACCTCCTTCCAGACATGGGAAATGAGGACGAATGATACTGTGGAGTGGCACAGAGGGCAGCCATCTCATGCAATGCCATCTCCACTTCAGCTGCCATCAAACAGGTGCCAGGCGCCTGGTCTGCACCATCACCTGCCTGCAGACTCATGCCTGTATATTGGCATTCCTTTCCCTTCATTTCTTTGCCCACTCTCCTTTCAGTCTTTACCTGCCTTTTGAGCTCTTTCAAAAGCTATAGGAATTTGATGTCCCACTGTTCTACTTTAATTGTCTTCAGCCCTTTAAAATTCACTTCTAATTTTCTGCTCCGACCACTAGTTGTGCTCCCTGCACCCGTCCAAATCTGCATCTAGAGCTATGAATAATTACACGAATGGATTGATCCTGAGAATTGAACGTCATTAACACATTACCATTCTGGTGAGATTTGCACCAGTTCTGAACCATTACACCAATGCTTTTTTGTGAAGCTATAGTTTACATCAAATTGAATCATTTTTTTTTTTGGCAGTCAAGCACCATTACCCACAAGGAACTTACATTATCCAATCTTGACCAGCTGTAGTCCACACATGACATTTACCTGGTCTCAGCAGCACCACCCTGTTCTTCAAGGAGAACGGAAAGCTGAGAGTGCAGAGTGCTCCTCCCCTCATATCATTCTTCAAATCGCTAGGTTTATCTTGGAGAGTATTTTTATTTTCATATAAAGTCACCATTTTCAATCTCCACCCTCCTCTTGAGTCACGTCAATGGCATAAGGAACAACTCTACTTCGCCTTCAGTGGGAGCTGGCACTTCAGTCTGGCCTGAGCGCTAATCAACAGCCCCCGAAGTCAGAAAAAAAGGAGACAATTTTAAAATACAGGTGGGGGGAGTACTTTGGACAGGAAGTACTTCCCTCTGCCTTTCCTTCTCTACTAACCAGATATTTATCCAGCTTTATTTAAAAAGACTCAATTGACAGAGTGTTACCTGCTAGAAGGAGACACTTCAGTCTGCTTGGTCCACCCTGAATAAAAGTAATATCCCTGAAAGAATGTTACTACACGTGAAATTTGATTTGAGAGAATGTTTTATCCATATATATTTTTAAATGGTAGGTGTTAGCTGTAGAATGGCAAATTAGTGTTTTCTTCCTTTAATGACATCTAGCTACTGAATTTAATATTAGCAAAATCTAACACTGTGCAAAAGAAAAATACTTTGTTGAAAGAAGTTACTAAGTTGTAACAAAGGCTTTGCAGATATACGGCTGCCTTTCCAAGCAGCACCATTTTTTTTGATTGACCTACATAAAGGCTATTAAAAAAATCTTTCCATCGGCATGGGCCATCCTTCAAACAAATTGTCACACATGATTTAAATATCATACAGTCCTTGCTTAAGAACCACAAGGGTTCAGGAAGAATGATTAAAGCAAATTTAATCAGCTTGTCATCTAACACAATTGTATTACTCATATAATAGTTGCACAATTATCGTCTCCCTGTGAGATTTCAGGAGTTTAATGTCCTATTTCTCAGACTTACGTGAAATCATTAAAAGCCATACAGCCCATTAAAAGTGGCATTTAAGTGCTACCTCAAAGGCGTCACAAGCTTAAACAGTGAACAGCTCAGACACACTAACCAGGAAGGCCCCATTTGTGAACCCGGATCTGGGCTGGGTTATCTGGGCTGGTGGTAGAGGTTGCCAGAATTAGCCTCAGCACTCCTGGGGATGATTAGCAATATCAAGCAACTGAGCAACTGAAAATGCCTGTATGTGAACATCAGGTGAAGAAGAACATAAGAACATAAGAAATAGGAGCAGGAGTAGGCCACACGGCCCCTCGAGCCTGCTCCGCCATTCAATCAGATCATGGCTGATCTTCGACCTCAACCCCACTTTCCCGCCCGATCCCCATACCCCTTGATTTCCCTAGAGTCCAAAAATAAGAACAGATTGGGCTTCACTGCAATGCCTCATGCAGTTGAATAATCTGTCACCATTCACTGTCAAGGCTCACACATGTATTAACAGCCACTTGTGTCAGATACCATTCGGCGTCCGGGGATATGGAACCTTACCCCAGCAAGGAGTCGACTCTTTCAGGACAGGACAAGAGTGTAGAAAAGTGGCAAAGTGAAGAATGAAGTGTCATTTAAACATTCCCAAGCTGTATTCAAGTGCACATCATTTCTTAAACAATCTTAAGGGGAAAAAACAGTTGTACTACCATATTTGAACTGAAATCAAAAGTACTTTAAGTGTTGATTATGCTAGTATATTCAATGGATTCTAATTTCATCTAATGCTGGATTTTTTTTTTCATAGGAACTGAAATCAAGGCCCAAATTGCATGACATAATCAAAGCAGAAAAGAATACATGAGGATTGAGTAATTAGATGGCACCAATATTTGGGTTTTAAAAAGCCTGAAGACCATAAGAGGAAGGAAGATCTGAGGGAGACCCCCAAGGGCATGATTTTAGCTCGGAGCTGGGCACCCTGCGAGTGGGTAGATGTTCGTGTGGGGAACCCAGAGCCAAATGAGTGCATCGCAATCCGCTATCGCAGCTCAGTTGAAGGTGAGTGTTTGCACTTCCGGGTTTCCCACGCGCCAGGCAGCCAGATTGACAGGCTGGCTACTCGTCGGAAGGGAAGGGAGCCGCGAATCGGAGAGGGGGGAGGGAGGGAGGGAGAGATCGTGGGCCATGGAAGAAATCAGAGGGGTGGGGGGAGGTGAGGGACGTGGACAACATCAGGTGAGCCGTGGAGAAGATTGGGGGGAGTCCAGCATCGGAGGGTGGGGCCCATAGGGAGGTCCACCATCAGAGGGGGGAGGAGTGGCGGCCGATTGCAGGGGTCCTGACATGCCAGGTGTTGGGCCTGGATGAAGCACTCCTGCTCCTCTGGGCCCACAAGCGGTGCAATAAAGGCACTCACCTCGTGGATCCGGCCCTTCTCACCTGCTTTTACCTGACGTGAATCAGAAGCGATGGCAAACCCGAATAGATATGATTAAATTTGTTTGACATTTCGAATACACATAAAATTAAGTGCCTCAACTATCGCAATGCCATTGCCCCTTTAAATATCGGCCTGCCGTCATTAAGTGGCGATGGAACTTCCAGGTTTCTTTTGTGCGCGCATCCTGACGTTCCTGGGTTAAACCAGGAAGTTGGAGCCAGGATGCGTTAAAATTACCCCCAAGGAATTTCGAGGTGCTGGGAGAGAATGAGTGAGAATAGAAGACAGTGTAGACAATGGAGTAGTAGGGAGGAGGGAGAATTTTTCAGACGGCATATCTGGAGCTATGAGGGAACAAGAGAGGAACTGCCATAAAAGCACTGAACGTAGTATTACCGATAAAATAAAGAGAAACAAGAAGAACTGCAATGGGAAAGAGAGATTGGAGGCAAGAGGTGAGAAAAGAATCAGAAATCGGACGACAGGGTTTTTACATAGAATTACATAGAACGTACAGCACAGAAACAGGCCATTCGGCCCAACAGGTCCATGCCAGTGTTTATGCTCCACATAAGCCTCCTCCCACCCCTCTTCATCTAACCCTATTAATACATCCTATTCCTTTCTCCCTCATTTGTTTATCTAACTTCCCCTCAAATGCATCTATGCTATTCGCCTCAGTGACTCCTTGTGGTAGCGAGTTCCACATTCTAACCACTCCCAGGGTAAAGAAGTTTCTCCTATTGTTGGCCAGGGGCTGTAGAAAGTAACCTGAGACGTCAGCTGCTGATACACACAGGCAGGAACAACTTTTGAACTGAAGTAACCTGAGTTCAGTCGCTGGCCTTAGCTGACTGGAACCAGTTTGAATTAGCTAAGTTTTGTGAAAGACAAAGGAAATGTCATAAGACACAAGTCCTTATTTAGAAAAGGAGTAATGAGGTAATGCTACCTAAGTCCTTGGGACAGAGCCAATGAGGAGAAGACACAGGGTAACCGAGAAAGCCTAAATCAATGAAAGAGAGAGACAGCACAGCTTGAAGAGATAAGATTCGGAATAAGAATGAAGGATCTGGGGCGTGGAGCCAGAGCGAAGACTCCGGAGACCAACCATCGCAGAAGTGTAAGAACCTACGGCAGGGACGTAGAGATGACGTCAAAAGAGAGAGAGAACAGAATGCCTGGCCAGCGTCAGCTCTCCTTTTCGGGTATTATCCTCTATATTCTGTGACCACTCAGGGAGTGTCAGAGAAACCTAGTGGGTGTGCGTTTAGATCTTAGTTTGGGTATAAAACTGTATAACCTGGTGTAAACTGCATGCCTATATCTAACCAGATGTATAAGCTATATGTATATGATCTAACGGTGTGAATAAAGTGAATTGAGAGTTAGGAGAGAATTGATCTTCTCCTCTTTGTACTAAGCCAGTAACCGTAACCGGTGACCTCCGGTCAACACTATCAAACCTTTTCATAATCTTAAAGACCTCTATCAAGTCACCCCTCAGCCTTTTCTTTTCTAGAGAAAAGAGCCCTAGCCTGTTCAATATTTCCTGATATGTATAACCTCTCAGTTCTGGTATAATCCTTGTATCTTGTATCTTAAAACTCTTGTATCTTATCTAGGAGTGTGAAGTTTGTGCTGGAAGAACAGATATGGGAGCAGAATTCATGTTGTATACAGACATGGGGTTTATAAAGCGTTAAAAGATGTTGAGAAGAAAATAAGCATTTTGCACAAAATAGGAAACTGAGCTTCTTAGATATACCTTTAGCAACGGAGGAGATGTGGGAATCTCATTTAAGGTCAGAGACAATAGTCAGACCAAGAATGTTAATAGGTTAAGGACCAAAGAGCCATAAAAGGTAAAAGATGGAATTTGTTGATTACAATTGTGAGCGACATGAAGAAACTGTGTCTTTGAAGAACTGAAAGAAACAAGATTTTGACTGCCTCCATTGATGAGCACGGAGCATGGAGGAAATTGAGGTAAGTTTGGCAAGATAATTGGCAAAAGAATCAGAGGGGAGATGAGGAGAAATTCTTTTACGCAGCGAGTTGTTGTGATCTGGAATGCACTGCCTGAAAGGGTGGTGGAAGCAGATTCAATAGTAACTTTCAAAGGGGAATTGGATAAATACTTGAAAAGGAAAAATTTACAGGGCTTTGAGGAGGGAGCAGGGCTTTGAGGAAGCCATGATGGGCCAAATGGCCTTTTGTGCTGTATGATTCTATAATACCATATTAGCCCCAATTTTAAGCTCAGCACGAGTGGCGAGCACGGGACTAGCGGGTCAAGTTTCAAGCTCGTCCTAGTTCACCGATGAGAGGCTGGGCCATTTTAACCCCCGGGCCTCATTTAAATACACCAGGCCCAAATCCTACCTGAACCCAGCCTCAAAGACATGTGGCCAGTGGGCGGGAGTCAGGCGAGCGGGAACGGCCCCTGGCAGTCAGGTAAGTGGATCGGTGAGAGGTGGGGGGAGGGAGCCGTAGGGGATCATGGTTGGGGGAGAGGGCAGGGAAGCCCTAGGTTTTCTTGTGGGGCCTGGAGGAGCAAAGAAACCTTTAAAAATAAATATCGCTAACCTTCTCGGCCCTCTTCTGGGTCTGTTGCTCCTCGGTGCCAGATTTCCCTGGTGAGGCTGGCGTTAGGCATCGACCCCGCGACCCAAAGTTAAAAGCCCGACTTTTGAAACTCGATCAGGCCCTCACCTGCCTAGGGCAAGGGCCTCACACGCTGGCTAAAACGCACCGGTTAATATGGCACGAGGTCGGGAGCGGAGGGTTAAAATCAGGCCTATTGCTTCAGCCACTGAACTGTGCGAAGACTTGCGTGCACCGAGGCTGTTTGATGTGAAAGAAGTTGATTAAAGTAAAGTGGAATTATAAGCAAAAAGAGTGGATATTAGTAAAAAAATGCATTCATTACTTCTTTGTTCACAATTTATTTCATGGATTTCTAAATGTACAAATGAGTTCAATTAAAATCCCAATGGAACCAAATTACTTCATAGCGAAATGGCAACATTACCATTGTGCATGATAATCTGCATGAGTGCAACAATAATTTACCATAATCTCACTTTCTGACTTTGTAATTTATGCTCAATTTTATTTGGCCTGTATATATAATCCATATGTTGTCAACGCCAATAGTTGAGGGTGGTGGTGCTCATGCTTGCAACTAGACTTTTGTATGCCTGTCATAACATAACGTGTATCAATGTCTAGGGGCAAAATAACATGGTCGGACCAGCACAGTAGGGCATTAATATGGTGCTAATTTTACATCCAATATTGGTGTGAATTCTGCATCAAATTTGCATTAAAAATAAATCCAAATCTTTGCAATTCAGATAAATCTGGCTTGTTCCATCTTTGTAAACGATTCTTCGTTTAATTCCAAGTGGGTCGCAAATGAGGTATCCTATGCACACAAAATTGCACAGCTGTGCCAAGGACGAGATAACTCATCTAGAAGCTCAACTCTCTCTGATGTGGGACAATTGCATCAAAGGTTGACCTAGTCATGTCAATATTATGATATGATCCTATCAATCTTGTCATTTGTAGGTCTCGAGTGGCTGGAAAAACAGCTTTGGAACTAATTTTCAATTAAAGATCAATTTTTGTAATGTTGTTTTCCATCTGCAAAATGGAGAACAGAAACCAAGGAGGCTTCGAAAGGTGAGCAAACTGTTGAAAGGGATCTTTTTTAAAGAATAAAAAAAAGTTAAACCAGTTTAAGTTACATTAGAAATAAAGAAAAATTGAAGTGACGTTAATAATAAAAAGAGAGAGAACGTGAAAAGGTGACATCAAGCTGAGCAGAGTTGGGGTTTGAAGTGGAGACATGTTGAAAAGAGGGTCTGAGATTGAGGAGAGGAGGGATTTTGAAGGAATGCAGTGAGAGGGGAGATCTTGGAAACATACAATAGGCACAGGGCATTCATGAATAGGATTGAACATGGAGACATGCAATAGACAGAGAAGCATCCCAGAGGCATAGAGTAGGAGAGAAAGAGTATCGTGGAGACAATAAATAGCCTGGAAAGGAGAGAGGGCACAGTCTGTCCCATGGAGTGCACTTTGTCTATAAAATTTTGAAAATTTGTGAGAAATTTCTTGAGAGTAGCAGATGACTTTTCTCAACTCTAACATTAGCATTAAGAGTGTAATATTCAGTGAGAAATAAGATTCAATATCTGCCATTTTCTGTGCTCTGTGGCCTGCACTTTCGCTCCTGGAATTGTGCTCCGCTGTTGCAATCAGGCAACCAGGAATGGAAAATGGCTGGAGGTTCCATTTCACTGCATCTCTTCCCCCTTTGCATCCAGGCATACTTTCCGGGGCGGAGGGAAGCCATGGCGCATGCATCATTGAAACATACATTTTGAGGCAAGGACATCCTGCACACTATTTCCCAACGCTCTGGCATGCAGGACGTCATATGTAAATCGTATCCATGTATCCATGTAAAGACTTCCAAGTTTGCTAGGCAATGGTAAGTCTGGTGCCAGCCTTGTCTCATTGGTAGCATTCTTGCCTCTGTGTCAGAAGGTCATGGGTTCAAGTCTCACTCCAGAATCATGAATACATCAACTAGACTGACAGGGGAATTCTCCTGCTCTCACGATCAATATTTATCCATCACCCAACACCACTGAAACAGATAACCTGGTGATTTATCTCATTGTTGTTTGTGGGACCTTGCTGTTTGAAAATTAGCTGCCGCATTTGCCCACATTACAACAAGTCTACACTTCGAAAGTACTTTATTGGCTTTGAAGCACTTTTGGAGGTTATACCCTCATCCAGGCCTTTGTTACCTTTAGGTCCGACTATTCCATTGCTCTCCTCGCTGGCTCCCCACCTTGTACCCTCTGTAAACTTGAGCTCATCTAAAACTCTGCTGCCCATATCCTAACTTGCACCAAGTCTTGTTCACCCATCACCCCTGAGCTCGCTGACCTACACTGGCTCCTGGTCCGGCATTACCTCAATTTTAAAATTCTCATCCTTGTTTTCAAATCCCTCCATGGTCTCGCCCCTCCCTATCTCTGCAACCTCCTCCAGTGCTACAACCCTCTGAGATCTCTGCGCTCCTCCAATTCTGGCCTCTTGTGCATCACCGATTTCCATCACTCCACCATTGGCGGCCGTGTCTTCAGCTGCCTAGGCCCTAACCTCTGGAATTCCCTCCCTAAACCTCTCCGCCTCGCTACCTTCCTCTCGTCCTTTAAGACGCTCCTTAAAACCTACCTCTTTGACCAAGCTTTTGGTCACCTGTCCTAATATCTCCTTATGTGGCTCAGTGTCAAATTTTGTTTGATAATCGCTCCTGTGAAGTGCCTTGGGACGTTTTACTACGTTAAAGGTGCTATATAAATGCAAGTTGTTGTTGTTGCGAAAAGTACTATATAAATGTAACTGCTTCCTTTAAGTTAATGGAAGTAATGGAAAGGAGACAGTATAGTTAAAGGGAGTGTATTTTAGCAATTGCTTAACTTTTATTTTATCCTGCTGCCAATTGTTGCAAATTATTATTTGTTTGTCCCCAAACACAATGTTCCCCATTGGGAATTTCCCTATCTGACATGTGTAAGAGTAAGAGGAAGACCAAGGAAGGGATGCCAGACAGATCAGGTTGCATAAGAGGTGGTCTGTGCCCGCCCATATCTACAGACAAAGGTGAACACTTTGGTAAATAATTAGTGCATGTAAAGCCTTATCTAACCAAAGGAAGCTGGGACAACAGACCCTATGGCACCACTAAGATCTGTGAATGGCTGACTAACTTTTAAAAAATTCATTCATGGGATGTGGGCGTCGCTGGCGAGGCCGGCATTTATTGCCCATCCCTAATTGCCCTTGAGAAGGTGGTGGTGAGCCGCCTTCTTGAACCGCTGCAGTCCGTGTGGTGACGGTTCTCCCACAGTGCTGTTAGGAAGGGAGTTCCAGGATTTTGACCCAGCGACGATGAAGGAACGGTGATAAATTTCCAAGTCGGGATGGTGTGTCACTTGGAGGGGAACGTGCAGGTGGTGTTGTTCCCATGTGCCTGCTGCCCTTGTCCTTCTAGGTGGTAGAGGTCGCGGGTTTGGGAGGTGCTGTCGAAGAAGCCTTGGCGAGTTGCTGCAGTGCATCTTGTAGATGGTACACACTGCAAGCACAGTGTGCCGGTGGTGGAGGGAGTGAATGTTTAAGATGGTGTTTGGGGTGCCAATCAATAACTGTATCTTTGGATGCTTCCTCAGAGTACCACATCATCAGTATGTTATGGTTTCAGTGGCACTGAATGAGAAGAAGCTTGCTAGAGAGATCAACAGTCAATGTATTCTGATTGGCTACACCCATTAAGATGCCACCTACCATATCAGCTCAACCGCCTAGCAATGACTGTGGCGATCTGCCTTCACGGGATTTGGTCAGATTCAGAGCTGTGCCATCCACTGCAAGGATACCTGCGGTGACAATGCTGCACGCAGCAGGCACATGGAGGGTCAGCATTGATCAGCTGTGGCCTGAAACTTGGCTCCACTTCCTTGTAGACATGTTAAAATCCTGACCTATGAGTGGTGATGTGGAGTGACACAGAGAGCCAAGTTCCTTACCGGCATGTCGTACAGTAAAAACTCCACTTCAGCAGCCATCAAACAGGATGCCAGCAGAATTGTGCCAGCACTTCATTTAACTTCATTTTTGGCAATGAACCACACTGTACACTACTCGGCTACATGGCTCCCTTTCTTAGCCAGGTAGAGTACTGGTCAAAACAACAGAAAATGCTGGAAATACTCAGCAAGTCAGGCAGCATCTGTGGAGAAAGAAACAGAGTTAACGTTGCAGGTTGACGACTTTTCATCAGAACTGGAAGTAAAGATTTAATCGTTTTTAAACAGGTAAGAGTCAGGGAAAGGTCGGGGGGGGGGGGGAGTGTAGGAAAGAACAAAAGGGAAGGTGTGTGATAAGATGAAAGGCAGGAGTGATTAAATGACAAAAGGGATGATATTGGAAGGCAGAGGGGGTGGTAATGGAACAAGTAAAGAAAGAAAAGATGGGTCTAGAGGAGCTGTAAATGGCAACATCAGAACCATTACCAGCAACATCTGTCCGAAAAAATGGGAGCAGTGGATATGGTCTAAAGTTACTGAAATCAGTGTTGAGTCCGGAAGGTTGTAAACATAGAAATATAGAAAATAGGAGCAGGAGTAGGCCATTCGGCCCTTCGGGCCTGCTCTGCCATTCAATATGATCATGGCTGATCCTCTATCTCTACCATATTCCCGCTCTCTCCCCATATCCCTTGATGCCTTTTGTGTCTAGAAACTGCTTAATTGGAAGATGAGGTGCTGTTCCTCGAGCTTCCATTGAGCTTCATTGGAACAGTGTAAGAGGCCGAGGACAGAGAGGTCAAAGTGGGAGTGGGGCGGAGAATTAAAATGACAAGTGACCGGCAGGTCAGGGTCACGCTTGCGGACAGAGCGGAGGTGTTCAGCAAAGCGATCACCCAATCTGCGTTTGGTCTCCCCAATGTAGAGGAAACCGCATCGTGAGCAACGCATGCACTTTACTAAATTGAAGGAAGGACAAGTAAATCGCTGTTTCACCTGGAAGAAATGTTTGGGGACCTGGACAGTGGGAAGGGAGGAGGTGAATCGGCAGGTGTTACATCTCCTGGTGATGGTGGATGAGGACTGGTTGGGCCTCCATTCAAAGAAGAAGCGGAGGGCCCGTAGGTCGTCCTGGTGGGGGATGGAGGTGTAGAGGGACTGGACGTCCATGGTGAAAAGGAGAGGGTTAGGGCCGGGGAACTGGAAACTGGTAAAGTGGCGGAGGGTGTCAGAAGAGTAGCGGATGTAGGTCGGGAGAGATTGGACAGGTGGAGAAAAAAATAGAGTCGAGATTGGAAAAAATAAGTTCCGTGGGGCAAGAAGCGGCTGAAATGTTGGGTCTCCCAGGGCAGCCCTGTTGGTGGATCTTGGGAAGGAGGTAGAAGCAGGCTGTGCGGGTTTGGGGGACTATGAGGTTGGAGGCCGTTGTGGGGAGGGGGAGGATCTCCAGAGGAGATGAGGTCAGTGACAGTCTGGGAAACTATGGCTTGATGTTCGGCGGTGGGGTCATGGTCCAGGGATAGGTAGGAGAAGGTGTTGGAGAGTTGGCATTCAGCCTCTGCAAGGTAGAGGTTTGCTCGCCAAATGACAACAGCACCGCCCCTGTCAGCAGATTTAATGACAATGTCAAGATTAGACCTGAGAAAACGGAGTGCTGCAAGTTCAGAGGGAGGTAGGTTAGAGAGAGTGAGGGGTGCAGAGAAATTAAGACGGCCGATGTCACGCTGGCAGTTCCCAATGAAAAGATCAAGGAGGGAAAGAGGCCAGAGGGAGGGGTCCAGGTCGAATGAGAATTCTGAAGACAGGAGAAAAGGTCCGCTGTGGGGGGGTAAGACCATACCGCCATCCCCCACCAGGACGGCCTGCGGGCCTTTACTTCTTCCTTGAATGGAGGCCCAACCAGTCCCCATCCACAACCACCCTCCTCCGCCTGGCTGAACTTGTTCTTCTTATGTTGAATAACTCCTCCTTTGACTTCACTCACTTCCTCCAAATAAAAGGTGTCGCTATGGGAACCTGTATGGGTCCCAGCTATGTCTGCCTTTTTGTGGGATATGTGGAACATTCCTTGTTCCAGTCCTACTCAGGTCCTCTCCCTCACCTCTTTTTCTGTTACATTGATGACTGTGTCGGTGCAGTTTCCTGCTCTCACCCCGAACGGGAAAATTTCATCAACTTTGCTTCCAATTTCATCCCTCCGTCACCATCACATGGTCCATCTCTGACTCCTCCCTTCCCTTCCTTGACTTCTCTATCTCCATTTCTGGGGATAGGCTGTCAACCAATATCCACTATAAACCCACTGACTCCCACAGCTACCTTGATTGCACTTCCTCCCACCCCGCTTCCTGTAAGGACTCTATTCCCTTCTCCCAGTTTCTCGGTCTCCGTCGCATCTGTTCTGACGACACCACCTTCCACACCAGTGCTTCTGATATGTCTTCCTTTTTCCTCAACCAAGGATAACCCTCCACTGTAGTTGACAGGGCCATTGACCGTGTCCGTCCCATTTCCTGCACTTCTGTCCTCATCCCTTCCCCTGCCTCACAGGACCATGATAGGGTCCCCCTTATCCTCACCTTCCACCCCATCAGCCTCCACATTCAATGGATCATCCTCCATCATTTCCTCCACCTCCAGCACAATGCCACCACCAAACACATCTTCCCCTCCCCTCCCACCATTCCAAAGGGACCGTTCCCTCCGCGATACTCTGGTCCACTCTTCCATCACCCCCAACACCCGCTCTCCTCCCCATTATACCTTCTCGGGCCAGCACAGGAGATGCAACACCTGCCCTTTCAACTCCTCCCTTCCCACCGTCCAGAGCCCCAAACACTCCTTCCAGGTGAAACTGTGATTTACTTGTACTTCTTTCATTTTGGTATACTGTATTTGATGCTCATGGATGCAGTCTCCTCTACATTGGGAAGACCAAACGCAGAGTGGGTGATCGCTTTGCTAAACACCTCCGTTCAGTCCGCAAGCTGCAGTCCGTGTGGTGAAGGTTCTCCCACAGTGCTGTTAGGAAGGGAGTTCCAGAATTTTGACCCAGCGACGATGAAGGAACGGCGATATATTTCCAAGTCGGGATGGTGTGTGACTTGGAGGGGAACGTGCAGGTGGTGTTGTTCCCATGTGCCTGCTGCTCTTGTCCTTCTAGGTGGTAGAGGTTGCGGGTTTGGGAGGTGCTGTCGAAGAAGCCTTGGCGAGTTGCTGCAGTGCATCCTGTGGATGGTACACACTGCAGCCACTGTGCGCCGGTGGTGAAGGGAGTGAATGTTTAGGCAGGTGGATGGGGTGCCAATCAAGCGGGCTGCTTTGTTCTGGATGGTGTCAAGCTTCTTGAGTGTTGTTGGAGCTGCACTCATCCTGGCAAGTCAATTTTATTCCATCACACTCCTGACTTGTGCCTTGTAGATGGTGGAAAGGCTGCTCTAAACCCATCTTTTGTTTCTTTACTTGTCCCATTACCACTCCCTTGGCATCGCACCTCATCTCTTTTGTCAATTAATCACACCTGCCCTCCACCCTATCACAGACCTTCCCTTTTGTTCTTTCCTCCTCTTCCCCTTTCCCTCACTCTGTACTTGCTTAAAAACTGTTAAATCTTTAACTTCTTCCACTTCTGACGAAAGATCGTCGACCTGAAACGTTAATTCTGCTTCTCTCCCCACAGATGCTGCCTGACCTGTTGAGTATTTCCAGCATTTTCTGTTTTTATTTCAGATTTCCAGCATCTGCAGTATTTTTCTTTTTACGGTACTGGTCATTGTTGGAGATAGGGAGGCAGAGAGTCATCAGGAAGATTTGCAGAAACTTGCAGATTGGGCGTGTAAACGGCAAATGAATTTCAATATAGATAAGTGTGAGGTGGATGCATTTTGGTAGGAGGAATAAGGAGGCCACCTACTCCTTGGAAAATAGGAGTCTAAATAAGAGTAAGGCAGACTTGCTGCAATTGTACAGGGCTTTGGTGAGACCACACCTGGAGTACTGTGTACAGTTTTGGTCTCCCTCCCTAAGGAAGGATATACTTGCCTTAGAGGCAGTGCAATGAAGGTTCACTAGATTAATTCCTGGGATGAGAGGGTTGTCCTATGAGGAGAGATTGAGTGGAATGGGCCTATTGTCTTTGGAGTTTAGAAGAATGAGAGGTGATCTCATTGAAACATATAAGATTCTAAGAGGGCTAAGAGGCTGTTTCCCCTGGCTGGAGAGACTAGAACTAGAGGATATAGTCTCAAGATAAGAGGTGGGACATTTAGAACTGAGATGAGGAGGAATTATTTCACTCAGAGGGTCATGAATATTTGGAATTCTCTACCCCAGAGGGCTGTGGATGCTGAGTCATTGAATATATTAAAGACTGAGATCGATAGATTTTTGGACACTAGGGGAATCAAGGGATATGGGGATGGGGCGGGAAAGTGGAGTTGAGGTTGAAGATCAGCCAAGATCTTAATGGATGGTGGAGCAGGCTCGAGGGGACATATGGCCTGCTCTTGCTCCTAATTCTTATGTTTCTTATGTTAAATGCTGTAGATGAGCAACTCAGGTTAACAAGGCCTTAAAAAATGCACAGAAAGCTTCGGGGTTCTATCTTGAAGGTTGGAATTGAAAAACAGAGAAGTTCTGTTGAACTTATATAGAATCTTGGTTAGACCACACTTAAAGCACTGTGAACAGTTCTGGTCTCCATATTACAAAAAATGTTTAAAGGCACTGCAGAAGGTGCAAAAAAGATTTACATGGATGATATCAGAACTGAGAGGTTCTAACTATCAGGTAAGACTGAACAGGCTAGGACTCTTTTCTCTAGAAAAAAGAAGGCTGAGGAGCGACCTAATGAGGTCTTTAAAATTATGAAGGGGTTTGACAAGGTAGACGTAGAAAAGGTGTTTCCAATTATGGGGGAGACCAAAACTAGGGGCCTTAAGTATAAGATGGTCATTAATAAATTCATAAAGGAATTTAGGAGAAACTTGTTTACCAGAGAATGGGTATAATGTGCAACTCGTTACCACATGGAGCAGTTGAGGCGAATAGCATAGATCCATTTAAGGGGAAGCTAGATAAGTACATGAGGGAAAAAGGAATAGAAGGTTATGCTGATAGGATTAGATGAAATAGAGTGGGAGGAGGCTCGTGTGGAGCATTAACACCACAAGACCAGTTGGGTCGAATGGGCAGTTTCTATGCTGTAAATTCAATGTAATTATCAAGGCTAATTTGCCTGGTCTCTGACTACAACAGAAGCTTTAGTGAGGTAAAGCAATTAATTGAAGTGTGGCTGCAATGATTGTTCCAATATCATTAAAATCAATAATTCACTGAAGTGTGATTAAGAATTTTAATCGAAATGAATAAAAATAATAATTGTAGTGCGAATAATAATATTAATAATTGCAGTAAAACTAAAATCAATAATTCTCTACGATGCGATTTATAGAGCATGTCAGATGAAAGCTTACCTCACAAAACTTTGGCTGCATTCAAAATCCAATTTAAACTCCCACCTAAGAGAGAAACAGGAGATAGCAGTGGCACTATTACATATATATAATACACTAGAAAAGGGAATAGTGCCAGAGGACTGGCGGACAGCTAATGTTATTCCTATATTTAAAAAGGGAGATAGAACAAGTCCAGGGAACCATAGACCAGTTAGCCTAAGGTTGGTGGCAGGAAAGATAATGGAATCTTTACTCAAAGATGTAATAGAAAGATATCTAGAGAACGAAAATTTAATAAAGAATAGTCAGCACGGATTTCAGAAGGGAAAGTCATGCTTGACCAACCTTATTGAATTCTTTGAAGAAGTTACAGAAAGATTAGACAAGAGTAATGCAATAGATGTAATATATTTGGATTTTCAAAAGGCCTTCGATAAGGTACCGCATTGTAGACTCATGACTAAAGTCAGAGCGTGTGGAGTCTGGGGACAGGTAGCAGAATGGATGGCAAGTTGGCTACAAAACAGAAAACAGAGAGCAGGGGTTAGGGGCAGCTACTCAGACTGGCAAAAGGTGGTGTTCCACAGGGATCGGTGCTGGGACCACTGTTGTTCACAATTTACAATAACGATTTGGACTCGGGAATCGGAAGTACAATTTCAAAATTTGCAGACGACACCAAATTGGGGGGTATAGTTAACACGAAGGAAGAATGCATTAAAATGCAAGAATACATTAATAAACTTGCAGAATGGGCGGCAAATGAATTTCAATATAGTTAAGTGTGAGGTGGTGCATTTTGGTAGGAAGATTAAGGAGGCCACATATTACTTGGATCATAAGGGCTCAACTTTGAAATGGTGGCGGGTTGGCAGTGGGGGGGGGGGGGGTGGCAAACCCGAAAGAAAAAACTTACCTTTTCCAACGCGATCGCGATATAATTGACGGTGATTAAAGCTGTTTCCGGGTTTCCTGCCCCGGCAGCCTCTGATTGACAGGCTGACTGGCGACAGGAGCTGCAACGCTGAGGGGCAGG